>NC_056727.1:882088070-882158070 GCF_019279795.1 Protopterus annectens
GTTTAAGTTAGAGGGCCCTTGCCCTTTTTTGAGTCAATGTGATTTTGTCTACTTTTAGGTTTGTTTTTCGCCCTACTGTATGTCCTGCTTTATCGGGCTAAGCCCATTTTAGTTAGAGGGCTTCTGCTCGTTTTGTGTTCTGTATCTCGGGCCAGTCCCGTTTTTGAGTCAAGGGCTCGTGCCCTACTTTAAGGTTACTTTTCGTGGTGAAATAGTTGGGTGATAGGATGTCAAAAGAGCAAAAGTCTGGTTTTAAAAAGTGCACCAAGTGCAACTACAAAATGTCTATTACTGATAGCCATGCTGTTTGCGTATATTGTTTAGGACCGAAACATTTGCAGGAAACATGTAGTGTTTGTCATGCTTTTTCCTCTAGGGTCCTACAAGAACGTAAAAATAAATTGATCCTTAAGGGCCTTAAGCCCTCCTTTGAGGAAGCTTTGGCTTCTACTTTCTCTCCAGCTTCTAAAAAGAAAAGGTTGTCTGCTCCGACCAGTCCGTCGGAACAGACTTCCAAGAAGCATAAGTCGACCTCTTCTTCCTTGGCTCCAATGGCTTCGGAGCCTCGGGTGGAAGGGTTTGCCTCAATACCGCTTTCCTCAGCTCCATTGGTGTCGGAGCCGCAGGTTGGGGGATCGAGAGGCGAATCACCTGCTTTGGCTCCTTTGGTCTCTGAGCCGTTGGAGGTGTGCAGCTCAAACTCTCCTCCCCCCGGCCTTGAAGTCCCCTTCGGCGCCGATGCTTATTCATACGGTTCCGGATCCGGTGCCGATGGTGTTGGAGCAGTTTTAGGAGCCGGTCCCCTGGTCTATCTGAGCCGAGAGAATAGTAGTCTCGGCCCCCATCTATTTCCTTTAAATCCTCCAGGTTGTCAGACTCAGATTTGGACAGTTATCCAGAGGCTTTTCCAGTCCCCGGTTTTTGCAAAAATGGTCTCTGCTCCAGCCGACTCTGCTCCGGAGCCAGTCCCCACTTCGCATCCGATACCTCCTCGGAGCCGTTGGAGTCGGTGATGGTAGAGCGGATCAGAGTTGTCCAGTCGGAACCGAGGCTCCCTCGGAGCTTCTCTGTTCCGACCATCATTCCTACCCTGTCCTCGGCGTCTGGGTTCGGTACCGGGACTTCCTCGGTCGGGGCCAAGGGGAACACTTTGGAACTGGTAGCTTTGGTGCCTAGTCTTCCCCTCGGAGCGTCTGCCGCAGGGATTCCCGGTACCGTCGTGGTCTCAGCCGGTGTCCTCCATAGAGTCTGGAGGTCCTGCTTTTGAGGCCAGTGCGCTGGCCATGTTCTTGCCGGCTCAGCAAGTCTCTACCTCACCGTCCCTAGACTTGGGAACTGGTGCTTCTGGTGTGCTTCATTCCCACGACAGTGGGGCCCCAGGGCCTGAGGATACCCCCTTTGGGGGGTTCCCTTCTCCCGGGAGGTCCTTCTGAATCCGCTTCAGATGAACCTCCAAGAAAAAAATTGTGCAAGAGGAAGCACATTGACTCCCAGGATGAGTCTATCACATCAGATACTGACCTCGTTTATGAGGGGTCCCCAAAATCGTCCTCAGATGACGTCTCATTCTCAGATATCCTCGAGATCCTGAGACAGAGGCGATTGGCAGTCCAAAACCCCTTCCGTGGAGGAGTCGGTCTTCCTCAAGGCTTTTGGGGCCCAGCCCTCCGCCTCCTGGGTGTCTCCACCCTTCAATGAATTACTAGATTTAGTTTCTCGAAGGGTGTGGGAACACCCTGACTCTGTGGAACCGGTGCCCGCCAGGCCTAACGAGTTCCCCTCAGCCCCTCCTCAAAAGGAATTTTTGACTGAAGGAGTTGCAGTAGATGCGATGGTGGTGGCATCTGCCACTCAGCAAGACGTGGCAGAGGCTTCAACGTCTATTCACCCTCCTAATGATTCCAGGAGCATGGATAGGTACAGGAAGCATACCCTTTCTTCAGCGGCCTTTACCTTGCGTCGCTGAATTACCTTTGTCATTTTACCAGGCTCCAAAGGGACCTCCTCAAAGAGTTAGGCGAGTCTCTTACAGGTAATAGGCGTTAGCCCAAACTGTTGGCGCCCAGATGACAACCCTATCTTCGATAGTCCACTCGTCCATGAGGCTCATCTCATATGCGGCCGAAGAGGCGAGTAGAGCAGCGGGAACAGGTGTGGCTCTTGGAAGACGTGCCTGGTTACGCTTGTGTCCCTTTGCGGAGGCTTTTAAGTCTTCCTTCAGCGACGCCCCCTTTGATGGGTCCTCCCTGTTTGGACCCAAGGTGAAGGACACACTGACTCGGTGCAAGCAGGAGGGCAAGACCTTGACTGCCGTGGGGGCCTGTTTTTCCGCTCCCTCTAGACCTTACCCCAAGGCCCAGAGGAGGGAAAATGTGGTTCAGGAAATCTCAAAGGTCTTTCCCTACTCCACCGAGTGATCCCCCCCTCTAGAGGCATGGGGGGGGGTTCAGGAAGACGCCGCCCCAGAGGCGGCAGAGGCCCCCATAACTCTGGAGACAAATTCCTTTCGTGGTCCATCCTACGCTCCCCATCCCTGAGACGTGGCCCGACTGCATCTCCGGAGCTAGTCGGGGGTCGTTTTGCGGAACACCCACAGGCTTGGGAATCTATCTCATCCCTTTCATCAAGATCCCCCCTCTTCCTATCAGGAATATCCCGGATGTGCTACCCAGTCAGCGGGATCAAGCAGCGGTCAAGGTTTCAAAGCTGCTAAGAAAAGGAGTCATCCAGCCTGTCCCCACCGACCAGATCGGATCAGGAACTTAAGACTATTTTTGGTGCTAAAAAAGACAGGGGACTTGAGGCCCATTTTGGACCTCAGATCATTGAATCGCTTTGTAAAAAAAAAATCCAAATTCCGAATGGTCACCCTTCAGTCCATTTTCCTGTTGAAGGATGTCTGGATGTGCTCCCTAGACCTCAAGGACGCTTACTATCACGTTCTGATAAGTCAGGAGTCCAGGAGTCATTTACGCTTCCGCCTGGGAACCAGTCATTTCCAGTTCTGAGCACTGCCCTTTGGTCTCACCACAGCCCCCAGGGTGTTAAAGTGTCTGGCAGTAGTGCCAGCTCACTTGAGAAGTCTAGGATTCCAAGTGTTTCCCTATCTAGACTGGCTCCTTACTGCCATTAGTTCGGGCGCTTATGACCACAGTCAGTTTGGATCATTCACTAGGAATCACGTTCAATTGGGGAAAATCTGTGCTGCAGCCGTCTCAGCGTATTACCTTTAGGCGCAGAGTTAGACACAAGAATGCGAGCATTCATGCCGGTAGAAAGGATTCAGGTCCTGCAGTCTCAGGTTCAAACCTTGTTACCCAGATCACGAGTTCAGGCCAGACTGATTCTGCAGTTATTGGGCACGATGGCCTCTATTATTCTAGTCCCCTTAGCCAGGCTGCACATGCGGGTGCTGCAATGGCTACTGTCGGTTCAATGGTCCTTTCAGGAACTTCCCTTGAACCATTTGGTCCAGATTACCGAAATTTGCCGTTGGTGGCTGCTTCAGTCCAACCTGGACCAGGGGCGACCCGTTGCCCTTCAGCCTCCCGTCGCCACGGTGACCTCGGACGCCTCCCAGATAGGGTGGGGGGTCATTATCTGGACAGGTCTGTCCAAGGCACGTGGCAGGCTCACGAAACGCACTTGCATATCAATATCCTGGAAATGAGAGCGGTGCTACTGGTGTTGTAAGCACTTCATCATGCTCTTCCCCGGGGTACTATTGTGATCCTATCCGACAACATATCATGACAAAAGTCTGGTACATTAACAAGCAAGGCGGAACCAGGTCCTACCCTCTTTGCCGAGCGGCCCTGAGTGGCATTGGGCGATTTCTACCCAGCGTTTCCTAGTGGCAACACATTCCGGGGAAATCCAATGTGATTGCAGACAGGCTGAGCAGGACTCCTGTTGCCCCACGAGTGGTCCCTCAATGACAGGGTGGCTGCAAACATCTTCGCCAAGTGGGGCCTCCCTTGTTGCGACTTGTTTGCCAGCCCTCACAGTGCGAAATGCAGGGAGTTCTTCACTCTGACTCCCTCTCGGGGCCAGATTCCCAGGGACACTCTAGCTCACAGTTGGCCCCCCGGTCTACTTTACGCCTTCCCTCCGGTTCCCCTTCTCCCGAAGGTGATACAGAAGGCGATTTATCCAGGAAGCGACATGATTTTGATCGCTCCACACTGGCCTCGTCAGGTTTGGTTCCCCTTCTGAGGTATGCGGTGGAGGGCCCATGGTTTCTGGACCTGGAGCCCGACCTGTTGACTCATCAGTTGGGACAGTCTCGCCCATCCCTCAGGTCCTTGAGGTTGGCCGCTTGGTTACTCCACTTCCAACCTTGGTCAGAGAACTCTTCTCCAGACGTCATCCACATTTTGTCCTCTTCTCACAAACCTTCCACTATTAAACTGTATTCCAGCAAGTGGAAGAGGTTTGCTCTTTGGGCCCAGCAACGAGGTATAGATCCCCTTACCGCCCCAGTACCTCAAGTTTTAGAATTCCTGGCTTTGTTTTATTTGGGCTCTTCAGTTTCCACAATTAAAGTCCAACTGGCGGCTATCTCTAATTTTCATGTCTCCTTTGAGCCTTCCTTAATGGCAAACAGGCTTTGCAAATCTTTCCTTAAAGGAGCGTGGCTTCTTCGGCCCCCAATAGTCCATCCTGTGCCCCCTTGGGACCTGAATATGGTTCTAGCTTCTTTAACTGCCCGCCCCTTTGAACCAGCAGCTACTTGTGATATAAAATTTCTATCTTGGAAAACCGCCTTTTTGGTGGCAATAACCTCTGCCAAGCGGGTCTCAGAGCTTCAGGCTCTCTGTTCTAATCCTCCTTATTTGACCTTTCACAAAGACAGTGTCCCTCAAGTTAAATCCCTCTTTCTTGCCCAAGGTAGCATCCCCCTTATGCATTCAACAATCCTTGGAGCTCCCTGTGTTTTTTCCCAAATTCTCCAATAGCGCAGAATATATTTTCCATCAGTTGGATGTTCACAGACAACTGCGTTTAAGTAGGACCAATCAGACGCGAAAGTCATATCAGCTGTTTGTGTCCTTTGCGGAAATTAGGTTGGTTTAACCTGTGGCTAAGACCACCATAGCCAAATGGATTGAAGATTGCATCTCCTTCATTTATTCACGGTCTGGCAAAGAGCTACCTTTCCCAGTCAGGGCTCGTTCTACCAGGGCAATGGCTACTTCTGTAGCATTCCACTCCAAATTATCGATGGATGATATCTGTGCGGCCGCTACCTGGACTTCTCCACACCTTCATTTCTCATTACAAGATAGATGTGGCTTCTCTGGGTAGAGCTTCCTTTGGTTCCACAGTTCTCAGGAGTGTTTTCCAATGAGCCACCCGGGATTTAGGTGCTAGCGATGCTGTCCCATCAGTTATGAATGTAGGCGAGATAGGATCCCATTACATCTTTTAGTTATGTACTTACCATAACTTCGGATGTATGGGATCCATCTCTCCTACATTCATATGTACCCGCCCTCCTTCCCCCTTCCCATTGGATTTAGAGGGAATGTTGCTACTTACTGAGTTTTTCTCTTGGACTTTAGTTTATTTTATTTTATTTATTTATTTTATTTTACATTTGTTAACCGGGCTAGTCTGACTGGATATATTTCCCTTTTCAGCAGAGGCCCGGGGAGAAAAGCTCCACAGAGAGAATAATAACTATTACATGCAATGCAAAAAAAGTAGTATACAATTCATAGTTTGTTACAGTTGCTGGTATGTCTCTGTCTGGATGTAGGTATGAAAGAGCTGGGGAAGCAGGCGTGGTGCATTCTGGGATAAGGGGTAGCCCAGCCAATTGGAGACTTCGTTCTACTATATAGTGGCAGAGTCGGAGCCGATCGAAACAATCAGTTATGAATGTAGGTGAGATGGATCCCATGCATCCGAAGTTATGGTGAGTACATAACTAAAAGTTACCTAGTGCTTACCACTCCACTGATGAGCTAGAAGGCTTCCCTCCAACACAAAGCTTGAGAGGCTCAAACTTGCATACAGTCCTGGATACAGCAAATCTGGACTACACTAGTTGCAGGAAAGGTAGGAAAAAGGCTCTGAATTTTTTTAAATACAGAAAAGTAGCTAAAACAGCAGTAAAAACAATTCAGATGCAGTACAAGCTAGCACACAAGTATGTAGCAATGTTAGACCTAACAGCTTAAAAAATGCAATTAACTTAGAAATTACTAAAAACAAGTGCCGAAGGAGTCTATTAGGTAGAATGAGGTAGAGATGGGACTGGGGGGAGTGTCCCAGATCAAATCTACAGTGGGGGTGGGCAACTGCAAAAGCCTTTAAATTTAAACAAGACAGGAGTAGAGGGTGGGTGTGGGAAACAACACCTTAAGCAGAGATCTGAAACTAGTGAAGCAAAAATAGTGCACAGCTGTCAGCCAGCAATGATATAAAATTAGTCAAGCCACAACTGAGTGCACAACTCTGAAGTGCCAGAAAAATATACTTGGCTCTGTATATCTCCAGGTAGTTTGAAGAGCACTTTGTCAGGACACAGGAAGGCTCCAGCAATGATAAATAGATAAAATATATATTCTTCCGCACCACATGCTCCAGAGACCTCTCCCACAATCAATGGAATATGCTGCAGGGACAGGTTCATAACCCAGAGACTGCCCATGCTATGGAATAGACTTTCCTATACATGTCAGGCAGACTACCTCACTGGCCCTCTTAGAAATTGAGTGGATGGGAAATTGAAAATTCACCCCAGGGATCACTCCAGTGTCTTTACTTGACAGGCACTGGGAACCAAGGTTGTGGGGGTGGCATGATGCCAGGGTAATCCTATGGGCTATGCCTGTAAAAGCTCCAGGGCCTACGCAGACACCACCACAGTCTGGTATATCAACAAATGGGGGGACCAAGTCCTACCTACTCTGCAGACTTGTTACACTAGTGTGGGAAGTAGCCACTTCCCAGAATTCTCTTCTCTTGAAGGCAGCATACATTCCTCCTCTCAGACTCCAAGCAGATTTGTTGAGCAGAACCATCAGTGTCACGAATGGATGCTCCACAGGGACATCACAAATAGATCCGTTTGCCTCCACCCCTCCACCAACAGACACCAGACCCACAGGCACTCCAACCGATGCCTTCACTATTTCGTGGAAGGGGGGGTACCTTTATGCATTCCCCCTTCCCCCTCATTCAGAGGGTCCTACTACTGATTCAGCAGGACAATCTGGCTCTGACAGCATCGGTTCTACTTCAGTTGTCCAAGGGCAGTCACCACAAGTTACCCTGCAGTGGACCTTCACTTTAATCCACCCACAGTGGCAGCTGCTACACCTGACCCTGTGGCAGATTGGCTTCTGATCATACAGACACCTTTACAATGAGGATGCGCTCAGTGTCCTGCAGGAGGCCAGGAAACCTAATACTACAAAATCTTACCTGTCTAAATGGAAAAGGTTAATTTCTTGGTTTCAAAATAAGCAGCTGGGTCTGCTTACTGGTGACATCTCCCTAGTGCTGTCTTGAGTTGGTTCAGACCTACCTGGCCTACTCTTAAGGCACACCTGTCTATTTCTGCATGCCTACCCATGGATCCTCCTTGGCATCTAGGCTACCTTCAGAACGCTTCTTCAAAGGGGTCTTGCATCTCAGAACCCCCAGAAACTTGCACCTCCTCATTGGGATCTCTGCTATGTGATGGGGAAGCTTGCACTGCTACCCTTGAGGCCTGCTGATCAAGCTTCTCTAAAGCTCTGCACCTGGAAGACTGTCCTAGTAGCCATCACATGTTCGTGTTTCACTGCAGTCATTACATTTGGGTTATCTGCTTGCAGGTAGCCCTCAGTCGGCCTGATTATCAGTCTTGGGTCCTGCTTGGGGTTGCTGTCTGACATCTTGTAGTCAGGGATGTAAAGCATGCAGCCGACGCCATTGCATCAGTCTTGTCGTGCGATGCCCAAAGCAGAAGCAGTTTGCAAGTGCCGGTTGGCAACCTCCTGAAGTTTTCTTTTTTAAGTTTCAGATCTGACTTCAATTTTGAGCAAGAAAAGGGATCCCCAGCGGGGTACTTAGCTTTGATGTCAGTAAAAGTTCAATTGTATTACTTGTGAAAAGCAAATACCTCAGATTTTCATTCTTACTGCATTCCTTACTTAGGCCCAGACCATGACGTCCCTCGCTGTCTTTTGTGCCTTATTCAATCCTCTATTTGTCATCTGTTCATTTTCGCATCTAACTATTTTGTTTTTCTGTTCCATTATCCAGAAATGACTTCAGTAAGCCACCAGACTTCTTACTTTCTGAAAAAAATGCAAAGATAAAGACAAACCACATAGGTCCAAAGCTGCAGACGATGCTTCCATTAAGCTAGTCACCAGTTCACCGGTACTGAGGCACTTTCGCAGCCCCTGATACCTGCTACTTCAGATTCATATGCCTCTACTGAGATGTATTCTGAGTCCGATATGCCACGAGATGCTTTGACTACGGAACCTGTGGATGTCTCTACCTTGGATGGGTCTGGAGCTGCTGGGTAGGCACCGGCTCCTGAGGGTGTATTTAGGCCTGCCTGCTTGTATATTAAACGGACGCCATCTTCAAGGCCTAAAGCTGTATCCATGCCTAGAAAACATGCCCAGACTGCATGGTCAGGCCCCTATGTCTTAAAGAATGGCTGAAGACCTTATTACTCTAATCAGGGGAAGCCACCCTTGGACTTAGAACTGGTTTTCCTTCTGATTTCTTCTGATCAGGATTCTGAAATGTGTTTTTTCTGATGACCAGTATTTGCCCTTATCTACCTATGAGGATTCTGATGCAGAGGACTCAATTCCCTCTTCCCCTCCAGAAGATTTGTCTTGGTGAAACTTTGCATATTCTTAGGGAGCATTTCCTCTGGGAAAGCCAGGATTACTCTTGACTCCAAAAACAGGCTTAGGGAATTTACTCCTACCTCAGCACAGACCCTTAGCTATCCCTCCTGTACTGGACATTGTAGATGCCTTTTGAGATCTAGCCTGACCCCAGACACTTTAGCTCCCAGGAAACCTGACTCTCAAGTTCCATTTTGAAGAATCCTACTGTGGATCCAGAGAAGATTTCACAGGCACCCAAAGGCATTAAGGCTACTACTGCCAAAAACCCTACCCCTTCTGATGGATTCCAGGGCCCTGGACAGATGTGTTAAGGTATACACTTCTGCTGTTTTGGCTATTAGGTCCTTAAACTGCCAGTTTCATACGTTAATGTATCAGCAGTATATTGGATTACTTTAACAGAAAGTGATAAATCCTGACTGCTGAAAATAAAGAATTACAGGATTTAATGCATTCTGCTGAACAAGTTGGTAAGCATACTTTGCAATGTGGTTTTGATTCATTAGAGGCATCTTGCAGGGCTGCTGTCACTGGGTCTGTTCTTGGAAGGCATGCTTGGCTTAAGTTGCAAAATGTGACAGATCATGTTAACGCTAAATTACTGGATGCTCCCTTGAACCAGGATCGCCTGTTTGGCAACAAAGCAGAAGTACTTAAGATGGGGGAAAAGGCTAAATTTATGCAAACTTAATTTTCTGCAAGTACAGCCTCCCAGATTTAGTAGGCACTGGCCTAAGAATTGGTTCTTTCCTGTCTCTTCCAGGTCTTCAGTCCAAACCCAGGACCAGCAGACCACACAGGCTTGAGTCTCAAGGTATTCACAGGCCTAAGTAGTGGGGGGCTCCTACTTCCAAAGCTGGTAGCAGTAAGACACCCCCCCTATGGTAAACTGTCACAATGACTTAACCTTAAAACCTTCCAAACCCTGCTCAACTGACTGTTCCTTTAGGGGGAGAGATCGCCCTGCATGGAAAAAATTGGGAACTATTACCCAAGACAATTGGGTTTTAAAGTTTCCCCAAGGATACAAATTTCACTTCTACTCCTTTCGAACCCCAAATGGTTGGCCAGACCTACCCCCAAATCAGTGGGAAGAGGCTCAAAAGCAGGTTCTCTCCAAGTGTCAGGGCTATTCAACCTGTCCCAGAAGAGGAATAGGGGCAAGTTTTTTACTCTACTTTTCCTGGTACCCAAAAAAGACTATTCTTGGCGTCCTATCCTGCATCGGTCTATCCTAATCCCTTTTTTGGTATTCCCAAAATTCACAATGCTATCTCTTAATCAGCTGCTTCCCATGCTAGGCAAATATGCCTGTTTGGTAACAGTGGATTTAAAGGAAGCTTACCTGCACATCCCAATAAGGGAATTATGCAGAAAATACCTACACTTCTAAGCAGGCTACATGCACTATCGGTTCTCTGCACTGCCTTTTGGCTCATCTACTGCGCCCATGGTATTCACAAAGTGCCTAGCTCCAGTCATTGCATTCTGCAGGCAAAGAAATATTCAGATATACCCATACCTGGACGATTGTCTAATTCAGGCAGAAAACTAGGACATACTACTAAATCTGGGCATTTGTAAAGAAACTACTAACTTCACTGGGGTACACCATAAATGAAAATAAATTACACCTAGTACCCTGCCAACAAATTGTATTCCTGGGAGCAAGCTTGAATAAAACTTCCCAGATGGCCTACCTCACGCCACAAAAGTTTGACCGCCTACTTCAAACTACTGGCCACAAAGATCCAGCTATCTGCAAGGGAAGTACTCCAAGCCATGGGGTTCATGGCCTCTTGCATTCTACTAATTCCATATGCAAGACTGCATATGAGGGAAACTACAGTGGCATTTAAAAAGCTTATGGTGTCAAAACTTCTCGGGACCTAGAATCGATTCCTGTCATTCCTTGTGTAAGAACAGAGTTCCTTTGGACCGAGGCCTGCCACCACAAGGGACTGCCATTCAGTCTACCCCCTGCCACCCAACCCTAACAGACACATCAGACTATGCATGGGTGGCTCAATTGGCAGGGCATTCAGGGCAAATGGAACTGAGTCAAATGCACCTGCATATCAATCAAAAAGAAATGTTAGCTGTGCAGAATGCTCGGACAGCCTTCAAGGACCACATTCTTCCAGGACAATTGTTGGCAAGGACAACACCACTTATGTGGTACATAAGCAGATGGGGGGGACACCCTCATAACCTCTCTGCAGACTAGCTATGGCTCTGTGGAACACAGCCTTGAGCAACCAAGTGCACCTACAAGCTCAATTCCTACCAGGCAAATTAAATTCACTGGCAGATTTGAGCAGAAGTCTCATGGACCTACACGAATGGAAAGTGGAACCCAAAATATTCAAGCTTTTGGGGAACAGATGGGTGACACCACAGGTGGTCCCATTTGCTTCCCCTCAGAGCCATCAATTGAACAAGTGCACCAGAACTCCCCACAGTCAAGCTTGGAAAGTGGGTGCCCTGTCCTTTTACCTGGAAAAGCCTCAGTCTTTGCTTTTTCCCCCCTCTGCCTCTAAGATGCTAATAAAGATCAAACAGGACAAGCCAAGGACAATCCTGATTGCACCAGATTGGCCACGCCAGCACTGGTACCCTTTTACAGTCTGACAGGGCTACAACCATGGCACCTGCCTCAGATTCCTTCATTGCTGTCCCAGCAGGTGGGCCAGATTCTGCACCCTCAGCTTCAGACCCTAAACCTTGCAGCATGGCTAATCCCCTGAGCTCACCATTAGCAATTCTCAGTAAGCAGGGGCTGGATGTCATTCTTGAGGCAAGGAGGCCTAGCTTTTCAGAAAAGAAGATTCCTGGAGCCATTCACGGGATGGGCACAACGGTGCCCAGTTTACCTTGTATACTAGATTACTTAACGGAGATATTCCACAAGGGCCTATCCTTTTCCATTAAGATTCATTTCTCTGCCATTTCAGCTCACTGAGCCACTCCTCTTTCATCCTTTGGTAAAGCAGTTCCTTAGATGGGCCAAAAATTTGAGACCCCACCCAGGAAAGCTCCCACTCCAGCCTAGGACATTAACTTTGTATTGGAAAAACTCACTCTACCTCCCTTTGAACCTGCTGTAACTGCAGAGTTGAAATTCCTTTCTTGGAAAACAGCCTTCCTTCTAGCAGTCACTTCAGCAAGAAGAGTGTCCGAGTTACAGGCCCTCATGGCAGTGGAGCCCTTCATTACCTTTCATGCAGACAGGGTTTCCGTCGGGACCCATCCTTCCTTTATGGCCAAGGTGGTGTCTAGTGTGGCCCTAAACCAGTCAATTCACTTGCCTACCTTTTTCCCAAATCCACAAAGAATTCTGTACTCTTTGGACGTGCACAAACAGATTTTCTGATAGGCTTAGTCCTGTCCAAATAAAATGCTGCTAGTTGGCTTTGCTGCAGGGGCAGAGGGGAAGGCCATTTCAAAGCAAACCATTTCTAAATGGATAGCCCATTGCATCCATTTCTGCTATAAGTACCATGGAAAAACCAACCCCACAGGGAATAAGAACTCATTCCACTAGGGCAGCATCTACCTCTACTGCATTTCTCAGAGGAGTCCCTACCAGGGACATCCGGGAAGCTGCAACCTAGAGCTCTGTATACGTTCAATCATTACCACTTGCCTATCTTTTCTAAATCCAGAGGTTGATTTGCCACAGCAGTCTTGTAGGGCATTGCCAGCCCTAATGCTTTATCTACCGCCTCCCCTTCCTTAATTGGTAATCAACCCAAATGTGATGACTGCAACAGTGAAATACTAAGAACATAGTACAGTTGTGTACACTTGGCATAAATGTAGATGTTAGTGTATTCACTGTTGCAGTCCTGGTTACCCTCCCTCCAGCCCCCTATTTCTTTGCTTTCACCTATCCTTTTTGGCTTTGCATGTCTGTCTGCTTTTTGCTGGGGGTGTTCCTCACCATGTAATTGTTTCCTATTGTGGGGGGCACCTGACATCTTGGGCAAGAAAAACTGATGTAATGGCATCGGCTGCATGTTTTATACTCCTACGACCCGATGTCCCAGACGAAATGACAGCATCAGATGCAGAAATCCCCAAGACTCTGGTATTCAAGCTGGCTGAGGGCTACCTGCAGGCAGATAACCCTTATGTGATGACTGCAACAGTGAATATAAGTTTACACAACTGTAACATCTCTTCCATGTTGCAGTATTCCTTCCCTCCCATCTACCTCTCCTGTTACTTGGCAGTTCGCCTTTTGGGTGGGGCAGGACTTGACATTACCTTCTCTGGGGCTGGTTCTGACTGGGGTGCTCAGTTCTGAGGTTTGCTGCCTCTCGCCTTCCTAAAAGGAGTCCCCACCAAAGCCATCCTGGAAGCTACTACCTAGTTTTCATTGCATAACTTTGCCAAATGTTACTACTCTTCAACCTTCAAATTCAGAGCAGGAGTTCAGAGCAGGATTTGCCACTGCCAACCTGCAGGGCATCTTCGTATTTCCTTAATCTACATCTGACCACCTCAGGTTTGAAAATAATCCCACAAGTCAGGACTGCAACAGTGAAACAAAAACAGAGATGTAATGTGATCCTATCTCGCCTACATTCTGTACTGATGGGTTTGGAGCCGATCCTCTGCTCCGACTCAGCACGCTATACTATAGAACGAAGTCTCTTATTGGCTGAGCTGTCCCACATCCCAGGATGCACCACCACTGCTTCCCCAGATCTCGTTTGCCGCTTCTACAGCAAAGACGTGGTCTCGGACTTGGCTGAGCTAAGTGCTTATTACTTAAAAAATTTCTGTCAAATTTTCTCATCTACCCAAAAGCTGTTATAACAGCTATTCGTTGTTGTGTGACTGAGATTTGACCTTTTTTTGTGGAAAAATTGTCTTAGTTTGAGGGAAAGGATCCAGTTTAAGTTAGAGGGGCCTTGCCCTCGCGCGTTAAAGCTTCTTAGTGAGAGTCTTTCTGTGATAGAGTTGTCTAGTTTTGGGTCAAGTGACCCCGTTTAAGTTAGAGGGGCCTTGTCCTCAGTTTACGTATTTCTTTATTATTGTATTTAAAAGATTTTTTTCTGTGGTAGTGATTTGTGTCAACATGTCGAAAGAGCACAGACCATCAGGATTCAAAAAATGCTCTAAATGCAGTTACAAAATGTCCATTACGGACGACCACTCTGTGCGTTTATTGTTTGGGCCCTAAGCATCTTCAAGAGTCATGCAGCGTTTGTCACGCCTTTTCCTCCCGTGTCCTCCAAGAGAGGAAAAATAAATTGATTTTAAAAGGGCTGATCACCCCTTCCTTTGAGGAGGCTTTATCTTCTTCCTCTTCACTTTCAAAGAAGAAGAAATCGTCAGCTCCGACCAGCCCGTGGGAAACTGCTACAAAGAAATCTCGGCAGGCTTCTCCGTCTGCTCCACAGACTTCGGAACCGGCAGAGAAGTCGACTCGAGCTCGTTCGATGTCTTCTCTGTCTTCGAGAATGTCAGATTCGGCCATAGACAGGGTGCTTCAAAGGTTGTTTCAGTCTTCGGTCTTTCAAAAGTTGGTTTCGGCTCCAGCCCAGTCGGCTCAGGAGCCTGTTGCCCACCCTGTTGTCTTGGTTCCTCCTCCAACACCTTCGGCGCCGTTGGAGTCAGTGCTGGTGGAGCCGGTGGAGGGACCCTTACTCCAACCCCGCCCTTCGGGGCGGAGTTTGGTACACGGACCTCCTCTGTCGGCCCCGGGGGTGACTCTTCGGGGCCGATGTTTTCGGTTCCGAGCCTCCCTCTCAGTGCGTCTGCTGCGGGAGTGTCTTCTACTGTTGTGGCCTCAGGGGTTGGACCTTCCCAGGACTCTGGGGGTCCCGCCTTCAGGGCCATGAGGAGTGCTTTGGCCAAATCTTCTTGCCACCTCCATCTGTCACCTTCCCTAGGCACGGAGACTGGTTCCTTTGTAGTCCCCCTGTCTCAAGACAGCGGAGCCTTGGGGCCTGAGGCCACCCCCATCGGGGGTTCCCTCCTTCCTGAAGGTCCCTCCGAAGTGTCTTCGGATGAACCTCCGAGGAAGAGACGGTGCAAGAGGAAGCACTTCGACTCCCCTGACGAGCCTCTCACCTCGGACACTGACTTCGATGATGCGGAGGGGTCCCCCAAGTCGTTCTCGGATGATGTCTCCTTTGCAGACATTTTGGAGATCCTGAAGCAATGAGACGACTGGTAGTCCAAACCCCCTTCCGCTGAGGAGTCTGTATTCCTCAAGGCCTTCAGGGCTCAGCCCTCCGCCTCCTGGCTGTCTCCGCCCTTCGATGAGCTCCTGGATTTGATCTCTCGAAGGGCGTGGGAACACCTGGATTCTGTGGAACCAGTGCCAGCTCGCCCCAATAAATTCCTCTCAGCACCCCCTGAAAAGGATTTTTTTCTCCAACGGTGTGGCTGTAGATGCCCTGGTGGTGGCATCTGCTAGCCACAAAAGATGTGGCAGAGGCTTCAACGTCCGTCCATCCTCTTAATAGTCTAGGAGCATGGATCGGTACGGGAAGCGCACCCTTACTTCAGCAACCTTTACTTTAAGGTCTCTGAATTATTTGATGCACTTCACCAGACTTCAGAGGGATCTGGTCAAGGAACTTTCAGATACCCTCTCTGGTAACTTACCTGAGCAGTTGGCCCAGACTGTTAACTCAGCTGGCTACCCTATCATCATTATCGAACTCGTCCATGCAGCAGAGGGGGCGAGCAAAGAGGTGGGAACAGGCGTTGCTCTACGGAGACTAGCCTGGCTCCGCCTGTCATTTTGCGGAGGCCTTTAAGTCTTCCTTTGCCGACGCTCCCCTTGATGGGTCATCTCTGTTTGGACCCAAGGTAAAGGACACCTTGACTCGCTGCGAACAAGAGGGTAAGACTTTAACTGCCGTAGGGGCACGGTTTTCCACCCCCTTCAGGCCTTATCCCAAGGCTAGAAGAGGGGGGAAGATTTGGTTCCGTATATCTCAAAAGCATTACTCTTCGCAGCAGAGTGATCCCCCTTCTAGAGGCAGAGGAGGGTGAAATTTTTCAGGAAGACACCGTCCCAGAGGCGTCGGAGGCCCCTGCAACACTGGAGACAGTCCTTTCGTGGCTCCTCAACCTTCCAGCATCCCTGAAGGAGTGCCCGACTGTGCAGCTCCGGAGCCAGTTGGGGGTCGTTTTTCGAAGCACCTAAAGGCCTGGGAGAGTATCGCTCAGGACCGATGGGTGCTCCGAATCATTGCCGGAGGTTACACCATCCCTTTTTCTCAAAAACCCCCCCCCCCCTCTCCATCCCAAAGAATCCCCGGACCCGCCACCCAGTCAAGGGATCTTGCAGCCATCGAAATATCAAAGCTGCTTCAAAAAGGAGTCATCCAACCTGTTCCCGCAGGCCAGACCGGATTAGGGACCTACTCAAGATTCTTTTTGGTGCCAAAAAAGACCGGGGACTTGAGGCCCATTTTGGATCTCGGCAGGCTAAATTGATCAGTGAAAAAGTCCAAGTTCCAGATGGTCACCTTGCAATCCATTCTCCCGCTGCTGGAGAAAGGTGTTTGGATGTGCTCCATAGATCTCAAGGACGCCTATTATCACATCCTGATAGATCAGGCGTCCAGGAGACACTTGCGCTTCAGCCTGGGAGACGGTCATTTTCAGTTCCGTGCACTGCCCTTTGGTCTCACCACAGCCCCCAGGGTGTTCACCAAATGTTTGGCGGTGGTGACTGCTCACCTGAGAAGTCTAGGATTCCAAGTGTTTCCATACCTAGACGACTGGCTCCTAACTGCCACCTCCAGGCGTCTACTGTTGCAAAATCTGGCAGCCACTATATCTCTAGGCAACTCCCTAGGAATCACCTTCAATTGTACAAAGTCCGTGTTGCTGCCATCTCAGCGCATTCGGTTTATCGGAGCAGAGATGGACTCAAAGCAAATGCGAGTCTATCTTCCTGCAGAGAGGATAGAAACACTACAGTCTCAAGTTCGAGCTTTGCTCCTCAGACATCGAGCCCCAGCGAGAATGGTCCTACAACTGTTAGGTTCCATGTCGGCCACCATTATCCTAGTCCCCTTTGCAAGGTTACATGAGGATTCTCCAGTGGCTCCTGTCAGTCCAGTGGTCTTATCAGGATCTCCCACTCAGTCACCACATTCTGATCAGAGACGTGCAAACAGGACCTTTGTTGGTGGCTTCTTTCCTCCAACCTGGATCAGGGGTGACCCTTCGTTCCACCACCCCCAGTGGCCACATTGACTACGGACGCCTCCCAGACGGGGTGGGAGGGACATTACCTGGGTAGGTCAGTCCAAGGCAAGTGGCACTCCGAGAGTCTCCTCCACATCAACATACTGGAAATGAGGGCGGTGCTTCTATCGTTGCAAGCACTACACATTTACCTCCCCCAGGGCACGACTGCCATTCAGTCCGACAACATGTCGGTGGTCTGGTACTTGAACAAGC
The DNA here is from genome assembly GCF_019279795.1 of Protopterus annectens. Taxonomy (NCBI): domain Eukaryota; kingdom Metazoa; phylum Chordata; order Ceratodontiformes; family Protopteridae; genus Protopterus; species Protopterus annectens. Next base: position 882,105,380 of record NC_056727.1, read on the forward strand.
AAGGAGGGACCAGATCCTACCCCCTTTGCAGAGAGGCCATGAAGGTATGGGATTGGGCGATTGCAACGTTTTCTGGTAGCAACACACATTCCAGGGAGATCCAATGTGATAGCCGACAAACTGAGCAGAACTATTCTCTCCTCTCACGGGTGGTCTCTGAACGACAGAGTGGTAACTCAGATTTTCAGGAGATGGGGAACTCCGTGTTGCGACCTTTTCGCAACCCCCTCAACACGAAATGCCAACAGTTCTTCTCTCTCCCCAGTTCCGGGGGAGATTCCCAAGGACGCCCTAGTCCAAGCTTGGCCCACCGGTCTGCTATACGCCTTTTCCACCGGTTCCCCTTCTTCCCAAGGTGATCCAGAAGGTGATTCGCTTGGAGAGCAAAATGATTCTAGTTGCCCCCATACTGGCCTAGTCAAGTCTGGATGTCCTTCAAGAATGCAACTGCAGTCATAACATATGGGTTGTCCTGCCTCAGGCAGCCCTCGGTCGGCCGGATTCCAAAGTCTGGGTCCGACGTCGGCTGATGTCGCATTTCTCTCCGTCAGAGCGGCTGGAGTACATAAGCATCAGCCGATTTTCTTCAGTCTTTCTTGCCGCGCGGTGCCCGAAGCAGAAGCGGTTCGCAAGTGCCGGTCGGTCAGCTCCTGTATTCTTCGATTCCGAAGTCATCAAAAAAGCTAAGTACCCCGTTGGGGACCTTTTCTTGCCTCAGCCGATGTCAGAAATTACTGAAAGTTAACAATTGTCTTTCTTGTGGTAAACAAATACCTCATAAGGATTTCCACTCTTACTGTCTTCCTTGCCTTGGCCCAGACCACGACGTCTCGGCCTGTGTAGCCTGTGCTCGCTTCAAGTGCACTCAGGCGCCGGGCGGAGTTCGCTGAAGATTTTTTCAGCGAAAATTTTGCTTATACAATGCTGTCGGAACTTCCGACATCGCAAACTCCCAAGAAACGAAAAGACTGGGACCGACATCCTCTGTCCGCGTCTACCACTGACTCCACGCCAAAACCTACCGCGAGTGCTCCGGTTCCACCGCTCTGAACCAAAGACACCGCATTACCGACGACTCCGATTCCGGTTATAACTCCGCCAGTTATTGATTTTCCTCCGGATACCGAAACCGAGGAAATGCCCGAGACCATTGCTGTAGATAAGGTCACTCCTGCACATGGAGCTGCCATGCCTCCTATGGCCATGTCTATTAAGGCCTACACTAGGGCTAAGGCAGCCAGCAAGACCAAGCATCTTACTGCTAAAGCCTTGCCTCGGCCTACTCCAGAGACACAAATTGACTATGGCTGCTGATCTAATTTCTATGATTAGAGGTTCACAGGCCCATCCTGAGAGGATCCCAGCCTCCTTCTGATAAAAGGCCCCGGGTTGAATCCTCTGACCTTATTTCTTCAGATGAAGATTCTGAGGACTCTGTCCACTCGGATGGCCAGGAAGAGCTCTTCCAGACCTATGAGGACTCAGATGCAGAGGATTCCATCCCCTCGGCCTCCCCTCCTGAGGATATTTCTTTTGGGGAAGTTCTGCATACCATGAGGGAACATTTCAAGTGGCAAGGCCAGGAATATTCTGATTCTTGAAAGCGCCTTCGAACTTTCCTTAAAAAGCCCCAGCACAGGCCCTTAGCTATTCCAAAGTCAAGACTTCAGCCATCCCAGCAAATCTTCTTAGGAGCCAAATTAGACACAGCCTCTCAAATGGCTTACCTAACAGAAGACAAGCAAGAGAAGTTAACTCATTATTTCAAAGGTTTGGCAAAACTTACCCAGATGACTGCAAGGAGATTCCTACAGGCCCTGGGTTACATGGCATCCTGCATTCTCCTGGTTCCATTAGCAAGACTACACGAGAAAGCTTCAATGGTACCTAAAAAGCCTATGGTCTCAGCACAGCAACAACTTAGAGACAACCATACCGCTCATTCCATGCCTACAAAAGGAATTCCTATGGTGGGCCTCGGTAAGCCAGGCAAACACAGGTATGTCATTCAAAAAACCACAGATAACACAGACCATGACCACAGACGCCTCAGACCTTGGATGGGGGGCGCACATGGAAGGCAGGTGTATACAAGGACAATGGTCTCCAAAGGAAACACATCTGCATATAAACCAAAAGGAAATGCTGGCAGTAATGCATGCCATCGAGGCCTTTCAACACCAACTTCAGCAAGACCAATTACTGATACGGACTGACAACACCACTGTGATGTGGTATATAAACAAGCAAGGGGGCACCCATTCTTACCCCCTTTGCAGACTGACAATGCATCTTTGGGAAAAAATCACTGAGCCTAAACATTCAGTTACAGTCCCAGTTTGTTCCAGGCAAAGACAATGTGCTGGCGGACAGCCTAAGCAGGAATTTCACAGATCCACACGAGTGGAGGCTACATCCGAAGATCTTCACACAGCTCACTTCGACATGGGGCAGGCCAGAAGTAGACCTATTTGCCTCTCACCTCAACCATCATCTACAAAACTTCTGCTCAAGGACATACCATCCACAAGCTTGGAGAATAGATGCTCTCTCATTCAACTGGAACTTCCTAAAAATCCATGCATTCCCACCTCTGCCACTGATGATCTCAGTATTACTAAAGATCAAAGCAGAGACCCAAGGGGATCCTAATAGCTCCGGACTGGCCAAGACAACACTGGTATCCACTACTACGGAGCATGTCACACCAAGAAGTGGGCCCTTCCCCAATGGCCTCTACTTTTGACTCAACACAACTTCAAAACAGTGCATCCAAACCTTCAGACACTGCAGCTAACAGCCTGGGAGATTCCATGAATAACCTCAGCCTATCTCTCTCCAAGGAAGTTCAGCGGATACTAACAGAGGCTCGAAGACCATCCACCAGAAAGGTTTACTTAGCAAAATGGAAGAGATTCAGCATTTGGAATACCAGCAAGGGACATGATGCATCTTTATTGAGCATCCCACTCATCCTGGAATATTTGGCAGATATGCTAAAAAATACTCTCATATTCTTCCATAAAGATACATGCATCAGCTATTTCAGCTAGCTATAACACTGATCTGCCTGTCTTTTCACATCCTTTGCCAAGACAATTCCTCAGGGGAATCAAGAACATTAAGCCACCAAGAAAGGCTCCAGTGCCAGCCTGGGACCTCAATTTTGTCCTAGAAAAACTGACTCTAGCTCCATTTGAGCCAGCAGCTTCAGTTGACTTGCAATTTCTCTCGTGGAAGACAGCTTTCCTGTTGGCAATTACCTCAGCAAGAAGGGTTTCGGAACTACAGGCCCTAATGGCAATACCCAATTCTTATAACTAGCCAGTTTTCTAGTTTCAGCACTCAAATCGGTTTCTTTGATCTCAGCACTTCAGAAAAAAAAATAAAAAATTTCATCTGCTTTTACTGTACTTGTGTTTCTACCTACTTTTTACTTTTGCATCATCTTAAAAATACTAAATTGTATTTATTACTGCTTGGTGTAACTCATTGTAAGCCTTTTGGTTTAAACACTTGGGCTTCGGACCAGTTAGTTGTTTTGCACTGAGAGGGTTTGTGGTCTGCACTGTTGTGGCAGAACAGGTAGCTTACATCCTTCTAGGTTGAGAACTGCTGATTGAGGGCTCAGTGTCTGTTATTCTAAAAGTGTATTAATTCTAGTTTAAGCACTTGGGCTTTCAAGCCAGTTATTTTACATTAAGAGGGTTCGTGGTCTGCACTCTTGTGGGAGGAGAGGCTGGACTCTTGCCCTTCTGAGCTGGAAATTTCTGGTTAACGGCTTATAGTGCATGCATATCTGAACTGTTTCTTACTGAAGTTGGTTTGCTGTGGCATAGACTGGATTCGGGCCTGCTGGATCTAGCTTTGTTTGTGTAACTTGAGCACTAATCCAGACATTCTCTAAAGTATTCAATGGTATTTATTACTGCTTGGTTGTAACTTGATTAAAGTGTAGCTATCATTCAAGTCTTTTGGATTAAGCACTTGGGCTTCAGACCAGTTGTTTTACATTAGGAAGGTTTGTGGCAAGCACTGTGGTGGCAGGACAGGTAGCTTTCATCCTTAGTTGGGAACTGCTGATTGAGAGCCCAGTGTCCAAGTGTATTAGTTCTGGTTTAGGCACTTGGGCTTCAGGCCAGTTATTTTACATTAAGAAGGTTTGTGGTCTGCACTCTTGTGGGAGAAGAGGCTGGACTCTGCCCTTCTGAGCTGGGAATTTCTGGTTAAAGGTTTATAGTGCCTGAATATTTGAACTGTATCTTACTGAAATTGGTACACCTTGTTTGCTCTAGCATAGACTAGATCCAGGCCTGCTGAATCTAGCTTTGTTTATATGCTTGTTTGTTTGCTTATTTCCCTGGAAGCTAATTCCACCTAATACGCAACTTCTCAGCGCTTCTGTGGATCACTAGTGATATCTGCATTGCTTACTGTACTTATTTCCTTGTTTCACTTGAAAGAAAGTTAGTTTGTCGTTTTTGCATTTAGTTACTTGTAACACATTGCACTCAAGTTACCTGGCACTTGCTCACTAAAGCAATTATATAAGTCAGCACTAAAAATTAAAAGCACTACACCCTCACTCCCCACTGGCCCTTGTTTTCAATTAAGGATTTCCCAATATTATTCTAGCATGTCTAAAGGTCAGTTGTCAATCTCCTCTCCGGTCCAGCTGGTGAATCAGGGAATCTTGAGGCAATGTTATAACTGCCTTATGTACACAGACAACCCTCTCCTCCTCCCACATAACACAAATACTTGCGAGAGATGCAGCTATTTAGCCAAACTGGAGGCTGAGCTCTCTCAACTCAGGACTGGCAAGACCAGACAGGAGGAGAAGGTAACCACACACCACAAAACCAGCCTCACATAATGCTACCACTCCACTGAATCAAACACATAAAACACAAAGACATACTCGGAGGCTCTGAGTAAAAATTTACCTAAACAGCAGAGGCCTCCAAAGCAGACACCCAAACAACTGCTACCTCAAGACACCCCACAAGCAACACACAAACCACAAAAGCAGTGTGCAAAGCAGTCACAGCCCTTAAGGCCAAATACAACACCAAACATACTTGTCATAGGTGACTCCATAGTCAGACACACTGACGTCCCACTCACCAGGCTGAACAAGGAGAGGGTCACAGTAAGCTGCCTATCGGGCGCTAGAATCCGCCACATAACACAAGCACTCTGGTCACTCCACGGCAAGTACATATGACAGTCATTGTCCATGCTGGTGTGAACGACCTGAGACGTACCTCCCTGGACTACATGAAAAGAGACATAGAGGAGCTCTCTGATGTAGCCCAGGCAGGTATGACCCTAACCCTGAGCAGTATCCTTCCTTCACCAAGAATGATGCCACAATATAGAGACAAGATGATCAGCTTTAACAATTAGCTTAATGTCTGGTGTCATTCAAAGGGGATCCAGTGTCTGTCTGCCTGGGATGACATGCTTGACTAGCCACGCTGCTTCGCAAGGGACGGCTTGCACCTGTCACCCCTGGTATTCCGGATATTGGCTAAGGCTCTTGCCACCCCCATAGTGCCTTTTTTAGGCAGGGCTCAAATTCTAAACTTACCACCCTAGAAAACAAAAATGGGAAGAAACTGAGGGTAATGCTGCTCAATGCCAGAAGTCTAAATCTCAAAATGCATGCACTCGAGGCCCTTCTCAGTATGGAGAACATCTATGTCTGTGCTGTAACTGAAACCTGGTTCAAGGCTCCTGAGAGCACCCCGGCACTATTAGGTTTTACCTCATATCATGCGTTCCGGCCCCAAAACCCGGACCACACCACAAAAGGAGGGGTGTATCCATATTCATAAAGGATACCCACACCTCCAGGTTGGTGGCAACGCACAAGCTTGGAAACCATCCAGGTGCAACTAACCATAGGAAAAACTGCTCTACAAATTGTAGCATGCTACAGGCCACCCTCTCAAACTCAGGAACCCCACACAGCCTTCCTGAAGACACTGGAGGGTATAAATGTATCTCCAAACACCATCATATTGGGTGACTTCAACTACCGAATATAGACTGGGAACATTACTCAAGCCCTAACTTTCTAGCCCAACGGTTCCTGGAGTTCATAAATTCAAATGCCATGGAACAGCTAGTCACTGTTCCCACGAGAGGAGAAAATATACTAGATCTCATTGTCACAAACATGGGGACAAAATGCTCCACACCGGAAGTATATCCCTCATTGGTGAGATCTGATCATAAACTAATCTCACTGGAAATCCACATCCCGCCCCCACCTCAAACAAAACAGACCATAGTGAAGAACTTCTCTAAAGCAAACTTCACACTACTCAAGACTGGTGTGGTATCCTTCAAGGCCCCTGAGCCAGTGGAAACCACAACCCAAGCTGGAAGCCCTTACAAATGCCTTCTATGAACACCTCCAGGACTGCATGGATCAGGCAATCCCAAATAAAACCAAGACTCTCCACAAAGGGCAAACGTCCAGTCTGGTGGACCCCAGCCATTAACCAACTTTACAATAAGAGGAGAAAGCTATTACATGATGGAACAAAATCCATAAAAGGGAAGTCACCCCTGATCATTATTAGTAAAAAAATACGAGCACTCATAAAATCAACTAAGGCCAATTTTGAGAGAAAAATTGCCATGGATTCAAAGGACAATCATTAGGCCTTTTTCAGCTATGAACCTGGGTGGAAACTCCCAGATATGCTCAGAATTAGTCCAAAATGATACAAAAATCACTGAACCCACAGACACTGCCAACAGTGCAAACTCCCCCCCCCCCAAAAGGAGAGATAACTATCCCAGCAGAGTGTAGCCTCCCGGACATCTCAAATGCGCAGGTGAAAGCTGCTCTCTCTAAAGCTAAAAACACAGCATCAATGGGACCGGATGGTGTCCCCGGCTGTGTGCTACACGAGCTAAATGAGGAATTAAACCCGCACATAAGGCAGCTGTTTAATCTCAGCCTTACCACAGGATACGTGCCCAAGGAGTGGCGACGGCAACTGTGGTCCCACTCCACAAAGGCACCTCTACGGACCCTGGTAATTACCGCCCTAAGCTTAACAAGTCTAGTCTGCAAAGCTATGGAGAGGATCATAATGGAGCTCATAAACAAAGATATAGGGGACTTGCAGACATTGGACCCGACTCAGTTTGGCTTTGTCAAGGGAAGATCATGCCTTTTGAACTTGGTCGACTTCTTCGAAACAGTCACCAAGGCCATTGATGAGGGAAAGGCAGTCCATACAGCCTACCTTGACCTTGCAAAGGCTTTCGACACAATACCCCACTCGGGTATTGTAGAAAAACTTACCAGCTTAAATGTAAACCCATATGTCACAAGATGGGTTGCAAACTGGCTTAGGACAGAACCCACAGGGTTAGAGTTGCTGGCGCTATGTCAGACTCCAAGCCGGTCACAAGTGGTGTCCCACAGGGCTCAGTCCTTGGGCCCCTATTGTTTGGCATCTACTTCTCAGAAGTACAGGCCAACATGGGAGGACTTTGGCTGACAAAGTTTGCAGACGACTGCAAACTGGGCGCCATAGTGGAAAGTGCATCTGACACGGATATCCTTCAGAAGGGACTCATGGAAACAGCTGGTGCCAGAGCCATAGCCTGAAGTTAAACGCCAAAAAATGTATAGTCATACCCTTCGGGGAAAAACAAGGTAACCCCAAGCTACCATATAGGTGGCAATCCACTAAGCACAGAAGAGGTTATCAGGGACCTGGGGACCCAGGTTGACTGTGGCCTTTCTTTTGACACTCACGTTGCTAAAGTGATTAGAAAGACCTTCTACATTGCCCACCTGATCATGAAGGGATTCACATCCAGATCTAGTGAGGTCATTGTTCCCCTGTACTCTTCACTTATCAGACCAATGATAGAGTACAATGCCCCATTCGGGATGCATCTCACCCGACATCTGCAGCAATTGGAGAGACCCCAAAAGTTCCTCACCAAAAGGATAAAGGGACTCCAAAATCTGTCATATGCTGCCAGATTGAAGAAACTCCAGCTCTATTCAGTCGCATACCGTCTGCTCAGAGGTGACATGTGCCTGACCTACAAGGCCATGTTCAACCGGAATTAATGGACATGCTCCACCTCAAAAAATCCAAATCCACCAAAACCACTAGAGCAAGCGACTTAAACCTTAGCACGGATATAAATAGGATGTGCTGGAGGGATACATTTACCACTCAGACTCCCTATGCTGTGGAATAAAATCCCGGTCCATGTGAGGCAGAGCACCTCGCTGACTGTTCAAGAGAAATCTAGACCTGTGGATGGGAGATCGTAGGTTTACCCCGGGAATCATCTGTCACTGCTGGACAGAGGCACAACAAACTAATGGGCACAGCATTTTTTCATATAAGGGGTGGCGTAAGTCACAAAAATTTGGGCTAGGCTTATAAATGCCTTAGGGCAGATAGCCTAGTATAAACCTATGAACCACCGTTCATAATTTTCCACAGGGACAGGGTTTCATTAAGGACCAACCCTACTTTTATGCCAAAGGTGGTATCTAGGGTTTCTTTAAATCAAGCTATTCATCTGCCTGCTTTCTTCCCCAATCCTGAGAATAAGGGGGAAAGACTGTTGCATACCTTGGACATTCACAGACAACTTTGATACTACCTGGACAGAACCAAGGCCAGTAGGAAGTCTGAACAACTTTTTGTAGCTTACGCCCCTGCAGTCCAAGGAAAAGCAATTTCAAAACAGACTATTTCAAAATGGATTGGACATTGCATCAGATTCTGTTATTCCTTTCATGGAAGGACTGTTCCAGCCAATGTCAGACCACATTCCACCAGAGCTACAGCCACCTCTACAGCATTCTTAAGAGGGGTGCCTATTCTAGACATTCTAGAAGCTGCTACATGGAGCTCCGTGCATACATTCTCCAAACACTACAATCTCCCTCTATACTCCAGATCCAGAGTAGGCTTTGCTTCGGCAGTCCTGCAGGGGTTTGATTGCCACACCATCTTTTTCCTAGAGCATTCCTCCTCCCCCAGCTAAGCTATGGTATTCTACCCATATGTTATGACTGCAGTTGCATTCTTGAAGGACATAAGTTTTGTACCTACCATAAATGTAGATGTCCGATATGCAACTGCAGTCGGATTTTCCCTCCCTCCATACCCCCTCTATGCCTAGGGTCCACTCCTATCCCTGTTTCTCTTAGATGGGGATATCTGTTATGGTGTATCTGTTTATTGCTCATTTATTTGTCTGGAATGTACTCCAGCCACTCTGACGTCTGAGAGAAATGCGACATCAGCAGACGTCTGACCCAGACTTTGGAATCCGGCCGACCGAGGGCTGCCTGAGGCAGGACAACCCATATGTTATGACTGCAGTTGCATATCTATCAGACATCTGCATTTATGGTAGGTACAAAACTGTACTTTTCCCTTTCTTCGCAAATATGCATTGGATGGTCCATGGTTCCTGGACCAAGTTCCGGATCTTTTGACCCATCAGTCGGGACAGCTACATCAGTCCCTCCACTTGAAGTTAGCAGCTTGGCTCCTCCTCTTCCGACCATAGTCAGGAAACCATGCGTTGAACCCGGAAGTCATGCATATCTTTTCCTCTGCCCACCAGACTTCTAAGAAAATGTATAGCAGCAAATGGAAGAGATTTGCTATTTGGGCCCAACTCCGGGGCTTAGACCCCATGACAGCCTCGGTGTCAGAGGTTCTGAAGTTTTTAGCTTCTCTGTTCAACCAAGGTTGTTCAAAGTTCAATTGGCGGCTATTTCCAATTTTCATGAGTGCATAGAACCACCTTTGAGCAACAAGTTGTGTAAAGCCTTCATGAAAGGTGCTGGGCTGCTACGGCCCCTGATATCTCATCCCGCTCCACCGTGGGACCTTAATGTGGTGTTAGGTGCTTTAACCTCTTCCCCCTTTGAACCGGCAGCAACTTGTGACTTAAAATTTCAGTTTTGGAAGACTGCTTTATTAGTTGCAATATTAGTTGCAATTACATCAGCCAGGCGAGTTTCAGAACTTCAAGCCCTGTGTGTCAAACCACCTTACCTGGTTTTTCACAAGGATAGAGTATCCCTCAGACCGAACCCATCCTTTGTTCCTAAGGTTTGTTCTAATTTTTGTCTGCAACAATCACTGGAACTTCCAGTTTTCTTCCCGAAGTATTCAAACAGAGCGGAGTATATCTTTCACACCTTCGATGTCCACGGACAATTATGCTTCTATTTGGATAGGGCGCACCAAGCACGAAAAGCAGATCAGTTGTTTGTGTCCTTTTCAGACAATACATTGGGCAAAGCCGTCACGAAAGTCACTATTGCCAAGTGGATCAGAGACTATATCGGTCATATTTCATTTCTATCAAAGAGTTTATAGCTACAGTGAAAGCTCATTCTACCAGGGCTATGGCTACTTCAGCAGCCTTTCATTCCAAGCTTGCTATTAGTGACATGTGTGGCGGCTACATGGTCTTCTCCTCACACCTTTATTTCTCATTACAAATTGGACGTGGCATCTCGGGGGGGGGGGGGCGAGCTTCCTTCGGTTCCACAGATGTCCTTCAAGGATGCATCTGCAGTCCTAACAAATGGGTTGTCCTACCTCAGGCAGCCCTTCGGTCGGCCAGATTCCAAAGTCTGGGTCTGGCCTCGGCTGATGTCGCACTTCACCCGACGTCATAGCTGCTGTTAATTGGGTATAAAGGTATCAGCAGACGCCATTTTCTTCAGTCTTTCTTGCCGCGTGGCGCCCGAAGCAGAAGCTGTTCGCAAGTGCCGGTCGGTCAGAACCAGAGATTGCTACTACCGAAGACTTCTAAAAAGCTAAGTACCCCGTTGGGGACTCTTTCTTGCCTCAGCCGATGTCAGAAAAAGTGAATAATTGTTAACTTGTGGGAAACAAATACCTCAAAGATTTCCACTGTTACTGCCTACCTTGTTTAGGCCCAGACCACGACGTAGCAGCTTGTCTAACCTGTGCTTCCTTCAACCGACGGACACTTAGACGTCGGTCAGAGTTTGCAGAGGAGTTTTTCGGCTCCGCTTTTGCTTACAACATGCCGTCGGAGACTCAGACTTCACAATTAGCTAAAAAGCGTAAGGAAAAGGACCGACACTCGCGGTCCGCGGTTTCGGCCGAAACCGCAGTTAAGCCAACCGCGAGTGTCTCTGTTTCGGCTGAAACAGAGTCCGCGGTTCTTCCTTCGGCCGAAAACATGCCTCCTACCACCGAGGCCTCATCCAGCATGGCTGAATCTGCTACTGAAATTCCACCTGCTCTTACAGGTTCTCAGGATTTATCAGATACTATCCCTTTAGATATATCCACTCCTGCACGTGGAGCTGCTAGGCCGCCTGCATCCATGTCAATTAAGGCTTTTGCCAGGGCTAAAGCAGCTAAATCAACAAAGACCGTGCCTGCTAAAACCCCCTCTCACAGGCCTAGCTCTAGTACTCAAATGCTTAGTCTAGCAGAGGATCTCATTTCTTTGATCAGGGGATCCCAGCATCACCCTGACAGGGCCTCTCACCCCCCTCCAGAGAAGAGGCCTAGAGCAGAGCCCCCTGAGCCTGTTTCTACAGATTACTCCTCTGTTTCAGAAAATACAAATCCTCCTGAAGGCCCTTATTCTCCATATGAGGACTCTGATGCAGAAGACTCCATTCCTTCTGCCTCTCCTCCTGAGGAATTTTCTTTTGGGGAAACCTTGCATGTTATGAGAACAATTCCAATGGCAGGGCCAGGATTTTTCAGACTCTAGGAAAAGGCTTAGGACCTTTTTACACTTGCCACAGCATAGGCCTTTAGCCATTCCTCCAGTACTTACAGTTGTGGATGATGCATTTAATGATGCTTGTACTGCTCCTGACTCTCTTCCTCTGGCCCCTGCTAAGCCCGACAGATACTACAGGGTTCCGGACACACATCATCACTTGTATAATGCTCCTATTGCAGATCCTGAAACTATTTCACAGGGCCCCAAAGCTGTAGCAGCTGCCTCTGCCAAAAAACCCCCTCCCCTCTGAAAGAGAATCTAGGGCATTAGAGAGATGGGGTAAAAAAAGTTTATACTTCTGCTACTCTTTCGGCTAGGGCCTTAAACTGTCAATTCCACATGATTCAGTATCAGGAATTTGTTAGATCAGCTAACTAAAAAACTGTCCTCGCCTGAACCTTTAGACCGTAAGTCCCTTCAGGAATTGGTACATAACATTCAGCAGGTCAGTAATCATTCCTTAAAATGCGGCTATGATGCACTGGAGGCTTCCTTTAGATCAGCTATGACTGGTACAGTGATCAGAAGGCATGCATGGTTAAAAGAGCAATCCTTACCAGACCATGTAAAGTCAAAGCTCCTAGATGCTCCCATGGAAAAACAGTTTGGCTCCCCTGCACAGCAGGTGTTGAAGGTGGAAGAAAAAGCCAAATCTGTCCAGACAGTCAAGGATTTCTTACAGGTCCAGCCTCCGAGGTTTAGTAGGAACTGGCTTTCCAAGAATTGGTCCTTTCCAGACACCACCAGAGCACAGAGAGGCAGGAATAGGCGCCCAAGAGGCAGAGGTCAATCCAGAGGTGCCTACAGGGGACAGTGGCAGCCTAACAACCAGAGAAGTACTGCCACAGATCCAGCCACTACCACAGGACAATCAGTGACTTGGCTCTGAAACAGCCTACCAGGGAACAACTAGAAGCACCCTTAGGCAGAAAGCTAGCCTTATTTTCAGTAAACTGGCATTACATTACAGGAGACAAATGGATTTTACAGACAATAGACAAAGGTTACAGGTTTCACTTCCATACTCTACCAAGGAAGAGAGGAATGCCAAACCTACCTCCAAACCAAAAGACAAACGCTCTAGAACAAATAGACCACTTACTAAGGATGAGAGCTATAGAAAAGGTTCAGTCTATGGGACAAGGATTTTACTCCAGACTTTTCCTGGTGCCAAGAAAGGAAAACCAATGGAGACCTATTCTCGACCTGTCCGCTCTGAACACATCTCATTGTTCCAAAATTCAAGATGCTGACCCTACAGCAACTTCTTCCCATGCTGGGCAAGGAGTCTTGGCTGGTAACTCTAGATCTCAAGGAGGCATACCTGCACATCCCCATACGACCAAATTGCAGAAGATACCTCAGATTTCTTGCAGGATCAGAGCATTATCAATTCTCAGCATTGCCTTTTGGCTTATCTACTGCGCCCAGAGTATTCACTAAATGCCTGGCATCAGTAATTGCTCATTGCAGGCTTCAGGGAATTCAAATTTATCCATACCTGGACGACTGCCTGTTACAAGCGGAGAACAAAAACAAATTAACAAAAGATTTGAGAGGTTATTCACCTATTGCAAGCCCTGGGATACACAGTAAACTTAGTCAAGGCTGATACCATCCCAAAGGATAACCTTCTTGGGTGCAGAACTGGACACATCAAACCAAATGGCATTCCTCACAGCAGAAATACCTACCACTCTATTTCATGGCATTAACAACGCAGAACCATCTTACAGCAAGGAAAGTCCTGCAAGCCCTGGGTTACATGGCATCCTGCATAATATTGATTCCACATGCCAGACTACATATGAGGAAGTTGCAATGGTACCTAAGGAATTTATGTTCTCAGCACAAGCACAGCCTAGAAACCCAAATTCCAATAATTCCATGCCTGAAGCAAGAATTCCGGTGGTGGGCTCAGGCCTGTCAATTGAACAAAGGACTGCCCTTCCACAGCCCTCACCCAAGCCAGACTATCACCACGGACGCCTCAGACCTCGGTTGGGGGGCACACATGGTGGACAAGTGCATACAAGGCCTATGGACTAAAGACCAGCTGAACCTACACATAAATCAAAGAGATGCTGGCAGTAAAGCAGGCAATTCAGACATTCAGACCGTTTCTTCAACAGGGTCATTTGTTGATAAGGACGGACAACGCCACAGTTATGTGGTATATCAACAAACAGGGAGGCACACATTCATATCCTCTCTGCCGGATGGCAATGGACCTCTGGAATGTGGCCCTGAACCTCAACATTCAGCTCCAGGCAATATTTGTGCCAGGAAAAGAAAATATACTAGCAGACATCTTAAGCAGAACTACCACGGATGCCCACGAATGGATGCTGCATCCAGACATCTTCAAATCCATTACAAGGAAATGGGGACTACCAGAAATAGACCTATTCGCATCCCCACACAACCACCAATTGAAAAAATTCTGCACAAGGACATTCCACCCACTTGCTTGGAAGGTGGACTCCCTATCTTTCAGTTGGGAAAACCTGACAGCATATGCATTCCCACCTCTTCCTTTGATGCACAAAGTGTTACTGAAGATCAAAGAGGATCACCCAAGGATCATCCTGATAGCTCCAGACTGGCCGAGGCAGCATTGGTACCCACTACTGAGGAGTATGTCTCGGGAACACGCATGGCCTCTACCCATAGTTCCTTTACTGCTAACACAGAACAACTTCAAAATCCTGCATCCGAACTTGAAAACACTGCAGCTAGCTGCTTGGAACATTGCATAAGACAAAATAACCCAGATTTATCTCAAAGGGTTAAAGATATCTTGGAGGCTCGCAGACCCTCAACAAGAAAAACTTATTCAGTAAAATGGAAAAGATATCTCATTTGGAGTGCAGCAAAAGGAGAAAATGTATCACTGGCAAACATAGCTAACATCTTGGAATACTTAGCAGAGCTTTTCCACAATGGCCTGTCCTACTCCTCCATTAAGATTCATGCAACAGCAATTTCAGCAGAATACAACATGGATCCTCCAGTTTTTTCTCATCCTCTACTCAGGCAGTTCCTGAGAGGAATTAAAAATGTAAAGCCGCCAAGGAACCCACCATTGCCTACATGGGACTCTAACTTTGTGTTAGAAAAGTTGACGCTTCCCCCTTTTGAACCAGCAGCAACAGCAGAATTACAGTACTTATCTTGGAAAACTGCTTTCCTGCTTGCAATCACTTCAACAAGAAGGGTTTCTGAATTACAGGCATTAATGGCAGTACAGCCCTTCCTTATCTTCCATCAGGATAGAGTGTCCATGAGAACTAATCCTACTTTTATGCCAAAGGTGGTCTCCAGGGTATCATTAAACCAAGCAATCCACCTACCTACATTCTTCCCCAGCCCACAGAACAGGGGGGAAAGACTACGACTACAACATACCTTGGATGTGCATAGGCAATTGCGCTACTACCTGGACAGAACCAAGAACAATAGAAAAACTGACCAGCTTCTGGTAGCATATGCAACAGGAATGGAAGGAAAAGCAATTTCAAAACAGACAATCTCAAAATGGATAGGAAATTGCATTAGATTTTGTTACTCTTATCATGAAAAGGCAACTCCAGAAAACATCAGACCTCACTCCACAAGGGCTACAGCCACTAATACAGCTTTTTTACGAGGAGTGGCTACCAAAGACATTTTAGAGGCTGCTACTTGGAGCTCCGTGCATACATTTGCCAAGCATTATAATCTACCTTTATACTCCAGATCCCGAGCAGGTTTTGCCACTGCTGTTTTGCAAGGGATCTTAACTACACCATAATCTTCTTAGTACCTCCTCCCCCAGTTTGACTATGGTATTCTACCCATTTGTTAGGACTGCAGATGCATCCTTGAAGGACATAGTACAGTTTTGTACCTACCATAAATGTAGATGTCCGAGAGGTATGCATCTGCAGTCAGGATTACCCACCCTCCTTCCCCTCTGTGGTACTCCTAAGGTATTTGCCCATCTTGTAGCTAGCTGGGGGAATCTATTATGGTGTATTTGTTTGTATATATGTATATACATGTTTATTTTTATTTGCTCTCTATTGTTTGGAAACATTTGCATTTATCCAAATTTAGCCTTCCTAGAGGGCACCTGGCATCTGGGGCAAGAAACACTGAGGAAAATGGCGTCGGCTGATGCCTTTATACCCAATTAACAGCCGCTATGACGTCGGGTGAAGTGCGACATCAGCCGAGGCCAGACCCAGACTTTGGAATCCGGCCGACCGAAGGGCTGCCTGAGGCAGGACAACCCATTTGTTAGGACTGCAGATGCATACCTCGGACATCTACATTTATGGTAGGTACAAAACTGTACTTTCTCAGGAGTGTTTTCCAGTGAGCCACCCAGGAATCAGGTGCTACAGAATGTAGGCAAGATAGGATCACATTACATCTTTTAGTTATGTGCTTACCATAACTTTAGATGTATGGGATCCATCTTGCCTACATTTCTAATAACCCACCCTCCTTCCCCCTGCCTAGATATCAGAAGAGACCGGACGGTCCAAGTTCAACTGTTTCCTCTCTTGAAACACCTGGCAATATTATATCAACAGTCTGTGTGTTCATGTGTGCGGACAAACAAGATCTGGGGAAGCAGTGGTGGTGCATCCTGCGATGTGGGGTAGCCAATAAGAGACTTCGTTCTATAGTATAGCGTGCAGAGTCGGAGGAGAGGATCGGCTCCGAACCCATCAGTACAGAATGTAGGCGAGATGGATCACATACATCTAAAGTTATGGTAAGTACGTAACTAAAAGTTGTGTATACTTGCCATATGTGGATGTTTTGAGTACAGGGTAGTGTTAAGTCTTTCGCCTTTTCCCGGTTAGGGGTCACCACAGCGGATCTGTCTGCTCATGATTGGCAGTGGAGTTTTACGATGTCTAGTTGCCAGCCCAGCACCCAACCTTCCACATAAAGCGCGCGCACACACCTAGGGGCAATTTGGAGTGTCCAGTCCACCTACTGCATGTCCTTGGGATGTGGGAGGAAACCGGAGCACCCGGAGGAAACCCGCACCTCCACAGGGAGGATATGCAGACTCTGCACAGAAGGCACCCCAGCTGAGAATCTAACCGGAGAACCTCTTGCTGTGAGGTGGCAACCTAACTGCACCACCGTGGCTGCCCCAGGGTAGTGTTGAGTAAGCTTCTCAAATCGGGGTTCCTGCTCTTGCCCCTTTCCTTAGGTTCAGTGTCCAAGGCTGTTGACTTTAGGATCCATCTAGGAGGGAGTTCTACCTTTTATAGGTAAGAGATTGCATCTGTCAGGGTGTCTGCTGACTGGAGGGAGATTTTTCTCTGGTAGTCAGGCCAGCCTGGGCCTTCCATGGCTGTTCACAAGTTAGGACTGCAACGGTGAATACTCTAGCATATACATTTATGGCAAGTATATGCAGCTGTAATTTCAGTGCACATTCAGTGCTGCAGTATTCATAAGCTGTGAATTGTCTGCAGGTGCAAGCCAGTGCAGTTGGCCAGACTAAGGGCAGTTTTCATCTCCGACTTAGTGCTAGTAGAAAAGAATCTTTTTTCAGAGTGGAAGTCTAAAACTAGTAACTGCACTTCTCAAACTTCATTCACATTTTCCATTTCTGTGACAGTAAATGTCAGGCCACTTTCACTGCTTTAGCATGTGGGTATTTAGAATTTTTGGTCTTAATGCAGTGTTGGAGTGCAAGTCTTGATTTGAACTTCAAGTGCAATTCCACTGTGGGCAGTAGAGGAGGCAGTGCCGTTTTTAGTCTTAACTGTTTGTACACAGTTGTGGCACAATTCCTGATGTATTTAAATTGGTTTAGGGTGCAAGTGGAGTATACCTCCCACCATACCATAGATGTAGTGCTTAGTGGAGTGTAGAGGGACATTGCCACTCCACAAGTTGTCATGAGGTTTGTCTAACTGCATGTTTTCACTTGAGTGCTTTGGCCATTTTAGTGTAGTTTGCATGAGTCTTTATAGATGAAATTTTTGTTTTGTGCATAAACTCCCCACCCAAGTACACTGAGAGCCTGTCAGCTAGGTTATCTGCACAGTTCAAGAATTTCCACTTGTTTACCCAGGAAGCCAATGTTAAGTTGTCAATCTCGCCTTCATTCTTGCTGGATGGGTTCGGAGCCGATCCTCTGCTCCGACTCGGCACTTGCTAAGCTCGAGAGCTAATTTTACCAGCTCGAGGCAACCCTATGTCCCATGATGCAAGGCGGAGATTACTCTGATCTCGTTTTCTGCTTCGCTAACAAGGTGCCTTCTTTTACCAGCTCTAGGTAAGTGAACTTTTCAGAGACTTTTGTCTACCCCCTTTAACTTTTTACATATAAATATAATTTTTTTGTTAATTACCGACTCACGTTAACCCTATTCCTGTCAGTGTTCCCTTCTTTTAAGTAAATATTCCCTTACCCCTAGTTAGGCCTTAGGCCTTCCCCTCCCTAAATTTTTTCCTGTCAGGGAATTTTTTGTGTGACTGTCTGTTATCCCTGTTTAACTTAATTTAAATTGTTGGACTGAGTGTGTTTTGTGTGTTTCCAGTGTTTCATAGACAGTTATGTCGAAGGACACTAAGGTCTCAGGCTTCAAGAAGTGTGACTCGTGCTGTCAGAAGATGTCTGACAGACGGTCACACTTGTGTTTATTGCCTGGGACCTTCGCACCTGCAAGACTCTTGTGCTATCTGTCATGCTTTCAGCCCAAGAGTCCTGCAGGAACTTAAAAATAAGCTCATTTTAAGGGGCTTATTAAAACCCGAGAGACTAAGTCGGCGCCGGGGAAGCCCTCGAAACCTGTTAAGCCTTTGGCTCAGGCTTCCAAGCAGTCGGCTTCAGGTTCTTCCTCACCAGGTCCGCGATCACCCTTGCTCTCTGAGTGGAGCCATCGGAGCCGATCTTCTCTGTCATCCAGGCTATCTGATCACGACCTTGAGAGAGTGGTGAGTAGACTATTAGTGTCTCAGGCATTGGCCCAAATACTCCATAGCCCATCTCAACAGACGGTAGCTATCACACCCACCCAACATTCCTCCTTCGACTCTCGCTCGGAGCCGGAGCTCCTCGGAACCGGTACCATTGTGACTTCGGAGCAGTTACCACCCCTTTCGGCTCCGTCATCCTTGGCTCCAATTTCCTCCTTCAGACCTTCATTGGAGGGATCCGGACGTCTAGTCTATCTCGTCGGCTCCGAGGGGGCGAGTGGCATCGGACCCTTGTCCGGCCCCGTTCTCCCTCTTGGAGCTTCGGCGTTGGTGAGCTTGGCCCCGACATCTGCCTCTGAGCCTTCCCTCTCGGTGAGGCCTGGGGTTCCTATCTCCGGAGCGGGAACCTTCTGGTCTCTCTGGGGGAGCCTTCGAGGTTGAGTGTACTAGCCCCTGGGCTTAGTCAATGGACAGTTCCATCAGCTCCTCCCACTACAGTGCCTGCTGACATCTCTTCCCACTCTCTTGCTCCCGGACCCAGAGATCCAACGCCTCAGGCTTCCCCATTGGGAATATCTTCCTCTTCCGAGGCTTCTCCTGATCCTTTAGGAGAACCCCCCGTAAGAGGACATGTAAGAGGAAACATTTAGACTCCCCTGAGTCTACTACATCAGATACTGACTTGGATGAGTCCGAGGGGTCCCCAAGGTCTTCCTCTGAGGATGTCACATTTTCAGTCATCCTTTAAATCCTTAAACGGGGGGGGGGGGGACTGGCCCTCCCTTTATCCCTCCGAGGAAGAGTCAGTATACCTGGAGGCGTTCGGATCTCGACCCTCCACCTCCTGGGTGTCTGCCTTTCGATCCTGTCATGGAAGTAGTGGCTCGGAAGGCGTGGATGGCTCCGGATTCGGTGGAACCTACCCCCAGGAGACCTTCAAAATTTATTACAGCCCCACAAGATAGACAATACTTAACAAAAGGTGTCCCAGTTGATGCCATGGTGGTGTCTGCTGCCACCCAGAAGGAATTAGCTGATCCTTCAGTACCTGTTCATCCTCCTAATAAGGATTCTAGGACTATGGGCAGGTACGGTAAGCGGATTTTTTCTTCAGCGACTTTTGCCATGAGATCGCTGAACTACTTATGCCACTTCACCCGCCTTCAGAGATGTTCTTAGAGTTGGGAGAAGTTTTACAGGATCAGTCAGCTGCTGGGTCTCAGGATAAGATTAGCTCACAGCTAGGAATCCTTAACTCCATTGCTAACTCCTCCATGCGGCTCCTTTCTTATGCAGCCTATGGAGCGAGTAGGGCCGCAGGCACAGGAGTGGCTTTAAGGCATCGGTCCTGGATGCGGCTTTGTAATTTTGCAGACCCCTTCAAGGCGTCTTTCACAAACTCCCCTTTTGATGGCTCTACCTTGTTCGGTCCTCAAGTGAAAGACACTTTGACTAGATGCGAACAAGATGGCAAGACTTTCTGCCGTAGGAGTCAGTTTCTCCACCCCTTCTAGACCTTACCCCAAAGGACAGAAGGGAGGGAAAATGTGGTTCCGCAAATCTCAAGGAGTCACGCCTGACTCACGAAGTCAGTTTACCCCCAGAGGCAGAGGGGGTAACAATCGACGCTGCCCTAGGGGCAGAGGGGGTCCGCAGAATCAGGGTAGCAGAGAGCCTCTTTCTGACAAACCCTTCCAGCATACCTGAGATTTTGCCAGATTGTCCGCCTACGGAGGCAGTCGGGGGGGGGATTATCGCTGTACCCAATAGCCTGGCTTTCCCTTTCTCAAGACAAATGGGTACAGTCAATTATATCCGAGGGTTACAAAATTCCCTTTATTCAAACCCCAATTCAAAAAAAGGGAACCCTTCCAGACGTTCCACCCGGTCTAAGGGAACTAGCAGTACTAGAAATATCAAAACTGCTAGTAAAAAGAGCTATCCAGCCAGTCCCAGCGGACCAAATAGGATCCGGAATCTACTCAAGGTTCTTTTTAGTTCCAAAAAAGACAGGGGACTGGAGACCTATATTAAATCTGAGCAAACTCGACAAGTTTGTAAAGAAATCAAGATTCCGGATGGTCACGCTTCAGTCCATTCTGCCCTTTCTGGGCAAGGACAATTGGATGTGCTCGTTAGATCTTCAGAATGCATACTATCACATAAAAATTCAGACGCTCCAGAAGATTTCTCCTCTTTCGGCTGGGGACCAGTCACTTCCAATTCAGAGCCCTGCCCTTTGGACTCACTACAGCCCCCAAAGTGTTCACCAAATGCATGGCAGTGGATGTTCTTCGTCTCACATTGCTGCAGTTATGACCTGTGGGTAGTCCGCTGTCCTCGGTCGGCCCGAATACCAAAGGGCTAGGCTGGCGTCGGTTATTGTCGCCTAAAGCTGACGTCAGTACGCAGTAGTACTTAAGCGCATGACCGACGCCATATCCTCAGTCTTTCTTGCCGCGTGGTCCGAAGCAGAAGCAGTGTTTGCAAGTGCCGTTTGGCGTTCTGAAATTTTCATTTACCGAGTTTCAGACCGAAGACCAAGTTGGGCTAAGTACCCTGTTGGGGAAATTTTTGTTTTTTCTTGCCTCAGTTATCCGGATGTCAGAAAAAGTTAATTGCATTTCTTGTGGGAAACACATACCTCATAGGGATCATCATTCTTTCTGTATTCCTTGCTTAGGGCCTGAGCACGACGTAGTCTGGTGTCGCTTTTGTGCTAGATTTAATAAGCGCACCATTAAGCGAAGGTTAGACTGTGCCAGGCTTGTTTTCGGTAAGCGGTGTAACTATAACATGCTGTCGGATCCTCCGCCCGCTACCGCTAAAAAGCGTAAGGATAAATCTTTGAGATCTAAACCGGATGAGTCGTCCGTTGCGGATGCC
The DNA here is from genome assembly GCF_019279795.1 of Protopterus annectens. NCBI lineage: Eukaryota > Metazoa > Chordata > Ceratodontiformes > Protopteridae > Protopterus > Protopterus annectens. Next base: position 882,126,998 of record NC_056727.1, read on the forward strand.
GGTTCTTCGAAGCCTCCGGTTGAATCTGTGGATCCTGCCGAGGGTTCGGCTGAATCCCAGGGGGAACCTTTACTTTTACAGGAGTTGGCCTCCCAGGAGTTAGGACAGGCCGAGGGTGCTTCTCAGGTTTCAGTAGTTCCATCCTTACAAAAGGTTATTAGGCCTTCTACTTCAGTGGCTAAAAGCCATGCTAAGGCCAAACCTGGTCTTGTTGGACCTGCTCATTCTTCTAGCTCTCCAGCCCCTGTTCCTAAAAAAACATATGTTGAAAATGGCGGAGGACTTGATTACTTTGATCCGGGGTTCTATGCCCCCCCCCAGAGAAAAGGCCTAGGGTGGAGGCAGATTTAGAGGGAATGGATCATTCCTCGGACTACTCTGATTCCTCAGTTGAAGAAATTCAGGATTTTCCTTCCTATTCTGATTCGGATGCAGAGGACTCCTGTCCTGCTTCTCCTCCAGAAGATTTTTCTTTTTCTGAAACTTTACATACCATGAGGGAGCATTTCAAGTGGGAAGGTCAAGATTTTTCAGATTCTCGGAAAAGGCTTAGGGAATTTTTGTTTCTGCCACAACATAGGCCCTTGGCTATTCCTCCTGTCTTAGATGTTCAGGATGTTTTTTCTGAATCTTCCCTTAATCCTGATTCTCTGCCTCCGGCCCCTGTTAAGCCAGACAGGTATTAGAGTTCCAGAAGCACATAAGTACTTGTATAAGAGTCCTAGAGCTGATCCGGAAACTATTATTCAAGGCCCTAAGGGTGTTAGGGCTTCTGTGGCTAAAAATCTAGTTCCTTTGGATAAAGATTCTAGAGCATTAGACAGGTGGGGGAAAAAAGTGTATACCTCCTCTACGTTAGCTATGAGGGCTTTGAATTGCCAATTTCATATGCTGAAGTATCAGAACTTTTTATTAGGCCAATTGAAATCTAAGGTGGATGGCTTTATCTGAGGGTATAGAGTGTAAGGAGCTCCAGGAGTTGGTTCATGCATCAGATCAAGTTGGCAAGCATTCTTTGCAGTGTGGTTTTGATGCTCTTCAGGCTTCTTCTAGGGTGGCTGCTACAGGTTCAGTTATTCGTAGACATGCCTGGCTTAAGGATCAAAATTTGTCAGAACATGTAAAGGCTCGAATTTTGGATGCTCCTCTTCAATCTGAAGTTCTTTTTGGTCCTCCTGTGGAATCAAGTTTTGAAAAAGATGGAAGATAAGGCTAAGTCTATGCAGACGGTCAAGGATTTTTTGCAGGTGCAGCCCCCTAAGTTTAGTAGGAATTGGCCTGCTAGGGGATGGTCTTATCCTTCGGATTATCAGCCTAAGGGCAGGTCTAGACTTGGTAGAGGCAGGGCTCGCGCTCAGGGTTCCTTCAGACCTAGGACTTGGAGTTCTCCTGCACAGTCTTCTGGTGAGGGCAGGGGTCAGCCCTTTCGTAAGCAGACCCAATGACCTGTATCTTCCGCTGCCAGACCCTTCCTTACTGGCAGCTCCTCTAGGAGGAAAGTTGGGACTTTTCAAAGAAACCTGGAATTTGATCACCCAAGACAAATGGGTGTTGGATATAATAAATCGAGGTTACAAGTTTTATTTTTACACTTTTCCTCCTTTCAAAGGCATGCCGGATGTGCCTCCTCAGCAACGGCTGGAGGCTCAGGAGCAGATTTCTTTACTTTTGCAGATGGAGGCAATTCAGGTGGTCCCTCCTTCAGAAGTAGGCCTAAGATTTTATTCCCGTCTATTCCTAGTACCAAAGAAAGGAAACACTTGGAGGCCAATTCTGGATTTGTCCACTCTCAACACCTACCTAGAAATTCCAAAGTTCAAGATGTTAACATTTCTACAACTTCTGCCTATGATAGGCAAAGATCACTGGATGGTAACCCTGGATCTCAGAGGCCTATCTTCACATCCCTATCAAGCCCAGCTGCAGGAGATTCCTGAGATTTCGGGCTGGTACTTCGCATTATCAATTCTCTGCATTGCCCTTTGGCTTATCTACTGCGCCCAGGGTGTTCACAAAAGTTCTGGCTCCTGTGATCTTTCTTCAGACAGAGGAATACAAATTTATCCTTATTTGGACGATTGCCTGGTTCTTTCTCAAAACAGACAAATTACTACAGCATCTCCAGTATGTAATGACAGTTTTAAGGTGCCTAGGGTATACTGTGAACGAAGTAAAGTCCAGTCTAGTGCCCTCTCAGGACATGTGCTTTCTGGGTGAGACTGAATACAGCCTCTCAGATGGCATTTCTGACCCCGGACAAACAAAACTCTTCCTCTCTACTTCCAGCAGTTATCAGTAATGTCCAGGCCGACTGCAAGGACAGTCCTCCAAGCCTTGGGGTTCATGGCATCTTGCATTCTAGTACTTCCCAATGCCAAACTGCATATGAGGAAGCTACAATGGTATCTCAAAAGTGTGTGGGCTCAACACTGCCACAGTTTGGACACTGTCATTCGAATTATACCTTGCATCCAGAAAGAATTACTGTGGTGGGCTCAGGAATGTCACCTAAACAAGGGACTCTGTGTCCCGACAAGAGGAGAGTCAAATCCTAACGACGGATGCCTCGGACTTGGCTTGGGGAGCACACTTCAATGGAAAATGGATACAAGACATGTGGCCTCCCAAACTACTACATTTGCATATCAACATGAAGGAGATGTTAGCAGTTCCATTTGCTTTGGCCTTCAAGGAACTCCTTCAGCCAGGACAGGTGTTGATAAAACAGACAACACAACAGTCATGTGGTAAATCAACAAGCAGGGGGGAACCCATTCCTACCCTCTTTGCAGACAAGCAATGATTTTATGGGAGACTGCTCTGAGTTTGCGAATCAATCTTCAAGCAAGGTTTCTGCCAGGAGCACAGAACTCCCTAGCAGATATTTTGAGCAGACAAATGGTGGATCCCCACGAGTGGAAACTGGATCCTCAGATTTTCAAACAATTGACTGTGGCTTGGGGAACTCCAGACATAGATCTATTCGCTTCCCCACTGAATGTTCAACTTCCAAAATTTTGCACAAAGATGTTCCACCCAGATGCTTGGAAAGTGGATGCTCTATCTTTCAGTTGGAACAACCTTCACGTTTATGCGTTTCCTCCTCTGCCTCTTCTCCCCAAGGTTCTCTTGAAAGTCAGATGGGACAAGCCTTGCAGGATTCCAATAGCACCAGACTGGCCACGTCAACATTGGTATCCTCTGCTGAGGAGTTTAATCCAGGAGCCTCCTTGGCTTCTGCCACAGATTCCTCATTTGTTGTCCCAGTCAAACAATCATTTTCTCAATGTTCAGGTGCAGTCCCTCCATCTGACAGCCTGGCGTATTCTGTGATGGAGCCGGTGGGGTCTCAGCTTCCTCAACAGGTTTTAGATGTCATTTTGGAAGCTAGGCCTAGCACTAGAAAAGTTTATGCTGATAAATGGAAGAGATTTTTTCTTTGGAGCACTGCAAAGGGTTTTGATGTTTCAGTGCCTAATTTGAGTTTTGCACTGCAGTACCTTACTGAATTACTGGACAAGGGTTTGTCATTCTCTTCTGTGAAGGTTCATGCTGCAGCCATTTCTGCTCACTATGATTGTGACCCTCCTTTATTTTCTCATCCTTTGTTCAAACAATTTCTTAGAGGGGCAAAGAATATAAGACCCCCACGTAGAGCTCCTACTCCTTCCTGGGATCTCAGTTTTGTTTTGGAGAAACTTACTTTACCTCCTTTTGAACCTGCAGCTACGTCTGAGCTGAAGTTTTTGTCTTGGAAGACTGCTTTTTTGTTGGCCATTACTTCTGCTAGGAGGGTATCTGAATTGCAGGCTCTCATGGCAGTTGAACCTTTTTTGATATTCCATAAGGATAGAGTTTCTTTGCGGACTAACCCTACTTTTATGCCTAAAGTGATTTCTAGTGTGGCCTTGAATCAGTCTATTCATTTGCCTACTTTTTATGCTGACCCCCAAAATAAAGGGGAAAAAGTCTTGCATTCTTTGGATATCCACAGGCAGTTGCGTTACTACTTGAACAGAACTAAGGAGTTCAGACAGACTCGACAGTTATTTGTTTCTTTTGCTTTGAGTTCACAGGGGAAAGCTGTTTCTAAGCAGACTGTTTCAAAGTGGATTGGTCATTGTATTGCCTTTCCTTCTCATCATGGGAAGGATGTCCCTGCTGGGATCAGGCCTCATTCTACTAGGGCTACTGCCACTTCTACTGCTTTTTTAAGGGGTGTAGCTACTAAGGATATTTTGGAAGCAGCTACTTGGAGTTCTGTACACACTTTCACTAAGCATTACCATCTCCCTCTCTATTCCAAGTCCAGGGCTGGGTTTGCCACTGCAGTTTTAAAGGGCATGTTAGCAGCTCCTAATGCTTTGTAATTTGCCAGCCTCCCTTTTCCTTTGCTTTGGGATTCTACCCACAGGTCATGACTGCAGCAATGTGAGACTAAGAACATAGTACAGTTTTGTACCTACCATAAATGTAGATGTTCGAGGATCTACATTGCTGCAGTCCAGTTTTCCCTCCCTCCTTCCCCTCTATAGGTTGGGGTTGCTGGGTTTTGTTTGGAGATATTCTTTACTTACACACTGGGGGTTGTTGGGCATTTCCTATTTTTGGCTTTGGCCTTTCTTTTTAGGCCTTCTGACATCTGGGGCAAGAAAGACTGAGGATATGGCGTCGGTCATGCGCTTAAGTACTACTGCGTACTGACGTCAGCTCTAGGCGACAGTTACCGACACCAGCCTATCCCTTTGGTATTCGGGCCGACCGAGGACAGCGGACTACCCACAGGTCATGACTGCAGCAATGTAGATCCTCGAACATCTACATTTATGGTAGGTACAAAACGGTACTTTACGGCTCACCTGAGACGTCAAGGATTCCAGGTGTTTCCATATCTAGACGACTGGCTCCTCACTGCCACCACCAGGCATCAGCTTCTCCAAGCCAGAAATTACACCATTCACACTTGCAGAGGGCTAGGAATTTCTATAAATTTCGAAAAATCTGCCTTGTCAAGATATTACTTTTATAGGCGCAAATTTGGACACCGTACAACTTTCTGCAAGGTTGACAGACCAAAGGATCTTGGACATTCAAAGACACATCCAAGTGATTCTATTCAGCAACAAAATTCAGGCCAGATTTGCTCTGAAAGTACTGGGTCTTATGGCGGCCGCCATAACACTTCTTCCCCTCGCCCGCTTTTACGTGCGGCTGCTACAATGGATGCTATTCACCCAATGGTCCTTTCAACAACTTCCCATGCGTCACGAGATCATAGTAACTCCAACTTGCAAAAGACATCTGACTTGGTGGATATCATCCCCTCAAATCCATCAAGGCAGACCATTTGTTCCTCTTGCCCCGGTTTTCACGGTTACATCGGTTTTCACGGTTACATCGGATGCCTCCCTGATCGGGGGGGGGACATTATCAGGGCAGAATGGTCCATGGCACTTGGCAACCTTTCGAGTACTATCTGCACGTAAATGTTCTGGAGATGAGCAGTGCTTTTAACGTTGCAAACCCTCAACGACTCTCTTCCCCTGGGAACTATTGCAGTCCAAACGGACAATATGTCCGTAGTGTGATACATAAACAAACAGGGCGGAACCAAGTCCTATCCACTGTGTCGAGAGGTCCTCGTACTTTGGCAATGGGCAATCTCCTCTCACCGGTTTCTGATAGCAACGCACATCCCCGGGAAATCCAACATAGCGGACAGATTGAGCAGAGCTATTCTCATGACTCACGAGTGGTCTCTCAGTCAGTGACGGAAGAGATTTTTCAGAAGTGGGGCCTTCCTTGCTGCGACCTTTTCGCTACACCTCAAAACAGCAAATGCCCAGACTTCTCTATTCCCCCCTTCCAGGCCACCCCCAGAGACGCTCTAACCCAAGATTGGCCCCAGGGACGACTTTATGCTTTTCATCCTTTTCCGCTGATACCTCAGCTAATTCAGAAAGCAACCGCCTTGAGAGCCAAGTTGATTCTCATTGCCCCTTATTGGCCTCGACAGATTTAGTTTCCATTCCTACATTACCTCTTGGTACAGCCATGGCATCTGGACCCAGTTCCAGATCTTCTGACCCACCAGTCGGGTCAACTGCACCAATCTATACCTTCTCGACCTCACTGCTTGGTTGCTCCACTTCCATCCTTAGCCAGGCTTCCTATGATTTCTAATCCTGTACGGGATATCATAGTAGCTTCCCTAAAATCTTCTACCAGAAAGATCTACACTAGTTAATGGCGATGTTTGTCTTTGTGGGCAAAAGCTAGGAACATAGACCCCTATACTGCTCCAATTCATTCGGTGTTGCACTTCCTAGCTGACATTTTTAATTCAGGATCCTCTTCCACAGTGAAAGTTCAACTGGCAGCCATTTCAAATTTTCATATAGGCTTTTTGGACCACAACATTATGTCACAAACTTTGCAAGGCATTCCTTCGAGGTATCTTTTTATTGAAACCTCCTATTAGAGACCCCTCACCACAGTGGGATCTAAATTTAGTTTTAACATCCTTGATTCTTCCCCTGTTCGAACCTGCGGCTGCCTGTTCCTTGAAATTGCTTTCTTGGAAGACACCTTTTCTAGTTGCCATTGCATCTGCCAGGAGAGTATGAGCTTCATGCTCTGTGTTCGCCCTCCCTATCTAATATTCCACAAAGATAGGGTATCCCTAAGAACTAATCCGTCTCTTACCAAAGGTGGCATCTCAGACTAACCTAAATCAGTCCATTGATCTTCCAGTATTTTTCCCAAATTATTCTGATAGAGCTGAACAAAAGTTACATTATCTCTGTTCACCGTCAGCTGAGATTATCTGGATAAGACAAATTTTTAGGAAATCTGATCAACTTTTTCTATCCTATGCAGAGAACAGGAAAGGCCTTCCAGTTTCTAAGGTAACTTTATCTAGGTGGCTGTCTTCCGTGATCACTTACATTTATCAGCTCAGAGGCAAAGAGTTGGTTTCTAACCCAAAAGCCCATTCTACCAGAGCTCTAGCTACATCTACAGCTTTTCAAGCTAGACTTCCAATAGACACTTTTTGTGCAGCAGCCACATGGGCCTCTCCTCATACCTTTGTCTCATTACAAATTAGATTCAGTCTCCAGAGACAGAGCAAATTTTGGTTCCACCGTTCTCAAGAGTCTGTTCCATTGAGCCACCCAGGATAGAGGTGCTGAATGAAGGCGAGATTGACAACTTAACATTTAGAAGTTATGTACCTACCGTAACGTTCCATGTTAGTTGTCTTCTCTCGCCTTCTTTCTTGCGTCCCGCCCTCCTTCCCCCTAGCCTGGTCAGACCGAGAAGATTATACATCTTCTATTAAGAGATCACCTTTTTCTAGCTGTTCCAACTCCTAGTGTCACTGGATTATGTGGATCCTTTCTAGAGGGTTATGCTGTTTAGTATTTTTTATTTCTTCTTCCTAAGTTGGAAGAAAATACTGCTATTTCTTTAGCTACCAAACGAGATCTGAGTAATCTCCGCCTTGCATCATGGGATATAGGGTTGCCTCGAGCTGGTAAAATTAGCTCTCGAGCTTAGCACGTGCAGAGTCGGAGCAGGGGATCGGCTCCGAACCCATCCAGCAAGAAAGAAGGCGAGAGAAGACAACTAACATGGAACGTTATGGTAGGTACATAACTTCTAATTTTTGCATATTAATTTGCACCACCTTTTTTTCTTTTCCTTTTATCTGTTTAATCACTTCTGTTTTTGTGAAGTTACCTTTGCAGTTTGACTAGCTTAACTTACCTGTCTGGCATACTTTACCCCAGGATTTGGTATGCATGTTGAAAATGGGACCTATAAAGGTTTGACTTGATATTTGAGGGCCAGGACTGACTTGGAGTGACTACAAGATAGCAGTGTGCCGAACATCCTTTGAGTCGCTTGACTGGTCAGAGTTCAGTCTCTTGAAGATGACTGGGGTTTGAGTGACCTCTTTGAACTGTATAAATTCTAGTGCTCATAGATCTTTCATAGGTTTTCTAGCAGTAATATTTATGCAACTCTCTCTTTACAGGTTGAAGTAAATAAAAAAAATGGTCAGTTTTGGTGATGAGAAACCGTATCCCATCTTCTCTGCAGAAGATTTGCTTTGCATGTCCTATTGAGCCAGGTACAGTATTTTTTTTATGCATGAAGTATCTCTGCAGAGTTTAGGTCATAAGTAGGCCTTCAACAAAACACATCCCTGCATTTTTTTGTCCATTTATCGTATATTGGCCTTAAGGAAATTTCTGTACCCTTTCATATTTCCTTTGACATGACTGCAGTAACAAATCTATATAGTTCTTACTGATAGCAGCCATCTCTCAATATTAGTATCAATCTATCCAGTTTTTCAGTTTCTGTAGCTAAATGTCACTGATTCTGGTGTGCAGCTTTGAAATGAGAAACATGAGTAAGCAAAACTGTTGCCATTTTTTGATATTCTGCATCTACAGGCTGGTCAGATCATGAGGCTCAAACTTAACTTTGAATGCTAAAACTGTTCTAGCAGTAAAAATTCTATCTACTCCAGAAATGCCTAATTTTGGCAGGGGTGGGCTGTAATGTCGTTTGTAAATGCAGTTTTCCTCAGTCCACTTTCCCAAAAGGAGAATTTTTGGCTTTACTGACTGCTGTCAACATTTGTATGCAAGTGGTTTCCTTGACAATGTTTGCTGTCCAAGTCCATTAATCCTGGAATTTGGTGGTGTACTTTTTTCTAAACTTTCAGAGAAGTTTTTCATTATAGCCAGAGCTGCTGCTGCTGTAAACTACCTTGACACTAGAGCAAGCGCGGTCTAGCTGGTGTTCAGGAATCATGCGAGTTTCGGTAGTTCATAGGTAGTTTTTGTATGACTGTACAGGGAGATAATCAGTATTGTAATTGCCAATGTTCCATTCACGTTTCACTTGGATCCTCTGCCTCAAGTGACCCAAATGTCTGGCTTATGTCAAAGCTTAAGCCTGGTTGCGGTCAAGTGCGTGGGCCATAAATGTGACGTCCACATGCACAGATCTCAGAACTTGTCTGCTGCAGTTGAACGTCGGATTGATAATTTTGCTCTGCGCTTCAGAAGACTATACAGATTAGTACCATGTTGGGGAATCTTTATTTTCCCTTGGGTTGCTGTTGCTGTTTTATATAGCAGATGTCCTCTAGGAAGGTAAAAATGTGCAAGTGTGGTCGGCGAAATACAAGGATTCCCATGAGGTTTCTGCTTAGGCCAGTCTGACATGTAACCTGCAATTTGTCATTTGTCACTGAAACCCTATGCAGTTGTCTAGCAGCCCTTGAATCGTTTGGCCCTAGGTATGGAGACTGAACTGGCAGAGGTGGAGCTGCCTACAGGCGTGGCCAAGGTTTCCCTAGAATCTCCAGTTGGAACGCCCTGTGGAGGTTACTGTAACATCTGCCTCAGATGTCTAGGGGGAACTGGGCTTGACTGGACAGCTGCCTAAGGTTTCAGACCATGGCTCCTCTGCCACAGGCCTGACACCTGATTGTAGGCCTTCTCCTTCCCGCACAGCTTCAAAGGCAACTCCTCTGAGGAGAAAACTAAACATCTGTTTACTGTAGAAGACCATCTATCTGCTACAGACTACCAGTGAGACTGGCAAAATTTTCCCCAATCCTTGGTTCAGTTCTTTATGGCCTGTCATACCCCAGCCCTGCCTACCCTTAGTCCTTGGCCAGCCTCAGCTACTTCCATCCTCCTAGTTCTCACTCTGGAGGAAGATTTTTCTTTTCTGCTGAATCACACAGGCATCTCCCCTGGGCTATTTTCCAGGCGAATACTCCCTGGAAGGAGACTCCACACATGAAGGTTTTACCTTTGGGGAAGCTATCTCCAAAATGAGGGAGTACAAGTGGGATTGCTACTCAAATGACTTGAGATGCAAAAAAGATATTTGAACTTTTTACAGGTGGTGTCCCTCTTCCCATATTCCCCCTGTGATTATAGTTTACTTGGATGCTTTTGCTTCAGCCTGTAAGACCCTTTAATGCCAGCCTTCAGCCCCTATAAGGCCAGATAGGTTCTACAGTCCCTGATTACTTATTTCGGCTTTTCCCGGTTAGGGGTTGCCAAAGTGGGTTACCTGTCCGCTCATGATTGGCAGTTGAGTTTTACGATGTGTAGTTGCCAGCCCAGCACACAACCTTCCACGGAAGGGGCACACATGCCTAGGGCCAATTTGGAGTATCCAATCCACCTACAGCATGTCCTTGGGATGTGGGAGGAAACCAGAGCACCCGGAGGAAACCCACACGACCACAGGGGAGACATGCAGACTCCGCACAGAAGGCACCCCTGCCAAGTATTGAACCGGAGAACCTCTTGCTGTGAGGCGGCAATGCTAACCGCTGCACCACCGTGGCTGCCCCCACAGTCCCTGATTAAGTATGTCATTAAGCAACCTGTGGCAGAACCAGCTGTTGCAGTGGCTCCAGATAAGCAGTTGAGGTAGATTCCCTCCTCCCCTCTGCCATCAGACAGTGATGGACAGACTGGGGAAAATTATACTTCATCCACCCTTTAATTACCAGACTTATGCTTTTAATATGCCTTGGACCTGATCTCTCATAACATTATTCCTTTGCCTGATTCCCCTACCAAACCCCAGTTTACCTCCAGGCTCTCCTTAGTAGCACAAGTTGCCAAACATTCTATAAAATGCAGCTGTGATGCTGCTTGAGGCTTCAGCCAGATCAGCTGCCTCAGCATCTGTACTGCACAGATACTCCTGGCTCAGACTACAACCCCTCCCTGATAATTTCAACAAGGTCTTAAATGCTCCTTTGTTCAGTAAATTCCTTTTTGGCAAGCTGTCTGCAGAACTATTCAAAAGCTTGCAGGAAAAAAGCAAGGACCTTCAGGACCTCAAATATTTATTGGTCTCACTGGTTCCAAAATTCTATAGGAACTACCTGCTAAACCCACTTTTGTTAGAGTATCTGCTCCTTCCTCTTCCTCCTCAAAACACAGGAAAGGGTCTAGAAAATCTTCATCCCTAGGACTTGGCTCTTTCCAGTATACCACCCAGGCAGGCTGCCTAAACTACCTGCCTCACGGTCAGTCTCTTTTGCAACATATCAGTTAAGACAGCTGGGTCTTAGTTGTGGAAAACTGGTACTTTATGGCCTGGTAGGAAAACCCCATTCCAAAAGGCACACCCCTCCCTGCCAAAAACCAGCACCACCTGACACCCCAGATAATCCAAGATTTGCTATCATAGGGGACCATTGAAAGCCTTCCCACAGGCCAAGAGGGTTAAGGGTTTTACTCCAGGCTCTTCCTGGTCACAAAAGAGGGAAGACCCTTGGAAGCCTATACTGGACCTGTCCCTGTTAAACCCCTTCCTGCAGGTACCTTCCTTCCACATGTTATCCCTTCAAACCTTTTCACTACTGACACCCAGTGCTTTCATGGCCACTTTGGACCTGAAGGAGGCATACCACCATGGCCCCATTCACCCGGATTACAGGAGATTTCTACACTTGCTGTGCCATCCTTGCACTTTCAGTTTACTGCTTTGTCCTTTGGTTTACGTACAGCACCAAGTGTCTTCACAAAGTGTTTTGCCCCAGCAATAGCCTACTGCCAAGCAAAAGGCTTTCAGATTATCAGAACGACCTCATCCAAGCCGAAAAGTATTCACTGTCCATCCTTCGAAGTTTGGGGTTTACTCTCAACCTAACAAAATCCCTTATTCCAAGACAAGATGTTCTTAGCCTGTAGAATGAGGACAGACTTGATGGCTTTCCTTCAAGACAACTCTTGGCTACCCTAAACTGCCAAGAGTTGCATCCAGTTAACCACATTTCTTCCAGACAATTCCTTTGTCTCCTAGGCATGGCATCAACTCTTCCTATGTTGCCCCTTGGCAGGTTGCACATGAAGTTCCAGTGGTACTTGAAAAATGTCTGGTCCCAACAGTCACATCTTGGAATTTTCAGGTGCCCTTCCTGAAGAGAGAAGATTAGGTGGTGGATCCAACAAATAAGCCAGAACCTAGGCCTTCCTCTGCAACCCACCAGGCTGCTGCAATTCATGCACACACATGCCTCTGATCTGGGATAGGGGCCACTGTAAACTGGAGGGAGGGCTCCCACTGAGCCTACAACTTGGTGTGAGGGAAGTGACTGCTCTCCTAGCTCAACTTCCTCCAGTACATCCAAGTCCCCTTCATGCCTTCACTGACCACACCACTGTGATGTGGTACATCAGCAAGCAGGGAGGGACTAGTTCTTACTTTGCAGGCTGGCAATACAGGCATGGGCGTTTGCCACCCAATACAGTGTCGCACTGCAGGTGGTCTACGTTCTGTCTCAGGACAATCAGGCAGATGCCCTCAGCAGATCATTTTCTCAATATCACGAGTGGATGTCGCATGATGTTCTTCGTCTTCCCTTGCTGCAGTCCTGACTATAGGGTATAGTCCGCGTCCCAGTCGGCCCGAATACCAGAGTATAAGGCTGACGTCGGTCATGGCGCCTTAGACTGACGTCAGTACGTCAGGGTACTAATGCGCATGACCGACGTCATTTCCTCAGTCTTTTTTGCCGCATGGTCCGATGCAGAAGCAATTTTGCGAGTGCAGGTTGGCGTTCTGAGATTTTCCAAAACCGGAGTTTCAGACCGAAAACAGAGTTGGCTAAGTAACCCCGTTGGGGAACATTTTGGTTCTTTCTTGTCTCAGTATTTAACCGGATGTCAGAAAAAGTGAATAACTGTATTTCTTGTGGGAAGCAGATACCGCATAGGGATTATCATACATTGTGTATACCTTGTTTAGGGCCTGAGCACGACGTTGTTGGTTGCCGCTCTTGTGCTAGATTTAACAAGCGCACTATTAAGAGGAGGCTTGATTGTGCTAGGTTAGTGTTTGGGAAGCGTTGCAATTATAATATGCCGCCGGATACTCCGGCCTGCTTCATCCAAGAAGCGCAAGGACAAAACAGTGAAGCCTAGGGGTGAGGAACCGGCAGTCCCGGACGGCGGTCCTTTAGAAGGCTCAGGGGAGCCAGAGGTTTTGCCAGGAGTCTCTATGGAGTCTCAGGCAGATTCTTTACTGTTACAGGATGTGCCCTCTCAGGAGGTAGGCCAGGCTGAGGGGGCTTCTCAGGTAACTGTTCTTCCCTCTCTTCCCAAGGTAGTTAGGGCTTCTCCTTCTGTTGCCAAAGCTTCTTTTAGAGGTAGGCCAAGTTCAGCTTCTGTGGGGGCTTCTCCTAGCATTTCGGGCTCTGTGCCTAAGAAACATATGCTTAAAATGGCAGAAGATTTGATTACTCTGATTAGAGGTTCTATGCCCCACCTGATAAGAGGCCTAGGGTGGAACAGGAGTTTGATAGTTTTGAACAGTGTTGCTTCAGAGTCTTCTGTGGAAGACTTGCAAGAGTTTCCTACTTATTCTGATTCTGATGTGGATGATTCCACTCCTTCAGCTTCTCCTCCTGAGGATTTTTCATTTTCAGAGACTCTTCACTCCATGAGGGAGCACTTTAAATGGGAAGGCCAAGATTACTCTGACTCCAGAAAGAGGCTTAGGGAATTCTTGTTTTTGCCCCAGCATAGACACTCAGCTATTCCTCCTGTGTTGAATGTGGTGGAGGATGTTTTGCAGAGGCTTCTCTGAACCCTGACTCCTTGCCTCCTGCTCCTGTTAAGCCTGATAGGTATTATAGGGTGCCCGAAGCTCATAAGTATTTGTTTAAGAGTCCCAGGGCGGACCCAGAAACTGTTTCTCAAGGGCCTAAAGGTGTTAAAGCTTCTGTGGTTAAAAATCCTGTACCCTCTGATAAAGAGGCAAGGGCTTTGGATAGGTGGGGTAAGAAAGTATATACTACTTCCACTCTAGCCATGAGGGCGTTGAATTGTCAGTTTCATATGCTGAAATATCAAAATTATCTCCTTTCACAATTGAAATCTAAGGTGGATGCTTTGGCGGAAGGTATTGAGTGTAAAGAATTGCTGGATTTGGTTCATGTGTCTGAACAAGTGGGTAAGCATTCTTTGCAGTGTGGTTTTGATGCTGTTCAGGCCTCCTCGAGGGTGGCTGCTACTAGTTCTGTTCTTCGCAGACATGCCTGGTTGAAGGATCAGAATTTAGCTGAGCATGTTAAGACCAGGATTTTGGATGCTCCCTTACAGTCTGATGTGTTGTTTGGACCGCCTGTGGAAGCAGTTTTAAAGAAAATGGAGGACAAAGCTAAGTCTATGCAGACTGTTAAAGATTTTTGCAGGTGCAGCCTCCAAGTTTAGTAGAAATTGGCCTGCTAAGGGGTGGACATATCCTGCTTATGGTTCCCAGTCTAGGGGTAGGTCTAGACGTGGTAGGGGCAGGGCTCAAGGTTCTTTAGGTCTAGATCAGACAGTTCACCTGCTCAGACTTCTGGTGAGGGCAGGGGTCAGTCCTTTCGTAAGCAGAACCAATGACTTGCCTTTTCAGCTGCCAGTGGACTCGTCTGGCAGCTCCTTTGGGAGGAAGATTGTCTCTTTTCAAAGAAAATTGGGATTTAATCACTCAAGACAGATGGGTGCTGGATATCATTCATCACGGTTACAGATTTTATTTCCACACAATGCCCCTTTCAAAGGCATGCCAGATGTTCCTCCTCCACAAAGAAAAGAGGCTCACAAGCAAGTTTCTCAGTTACTCCAGATAGGGGCCATTCAGCCAGTCCCTGTATCAGAAAGGGGCTTGGATTTTATTCTCGCCTGTTCCTAGTACCAAAGAAGGGGAACACGTGGAGACCAATTTTGGATTTATCTATCCTCAACACTTATCTGGACATTCCCAAGTTCAAGATGTTGACGTTACAGCAACTGTTACCTCTGCTGGGCAAGGATCACTGGATGGTAACTTTGGATCTCAAGGAAGCTTACCTTCATGTGCCTATAAGGCTAAGTTGCAGAAAGTATCTGCGGTTTCGAACTGGAGATTTTCATTATCAGTTCTCTGCATTGCCCTTTGGCTTATCTACTGCCCAGAGTATTCACAAAGGTTCTGGCTCCAGTGATAGCTTACTTCAGGCTTCAAGGCATTCAAATCTATCCTTACTTGGACGACTGCCTGATTCTGGCTCAAGAAAAGGAACACCTTCTACAGCATCTGGAATATGTCATAGCAGTGCTAAGATGCCTAGGGTATTCTGTGAACGAAATAAAGTCCAGTCTAGTACCCTCCCAAGACATGTGCTTTCTGGGTGTGAGACTGAATACAGCAGCCCAGATGGCCTTTTTAACCCCGGACAAACAAAAGAGTCTGTCACTTTACTTCCATCAGCTATCTCATCAGTCCGTGCTGACTGCAAGGACAGTCCTTCAAGCATTAGGGTTCATGGCATCTTGTATTCTGGTGCTTCCCAATGCCAAACTGCATATGAGGAAGCTGCAATGGTATCTCAAAAATGTATGGACACAGCACTGCCAAGATTTGGACACTGTCATTCAAATAATACCTTGCCTTCAAAAGGAATTCTTGTGGTGGGCAGAGGAATGTCACCTAAACAAGGGACTCTCTGTGACCCGGCCAGAGGCGAGTCAGATTTTAACGACAGATGCCTCGGACACTGCTTGGGGAGCTCATCTAAATGGAAAGTGGATACAAGACAAGTGGCCTGCCAGACTACAGCATCTGCATATCAACATGAAGGAGATGTTAGCAGTCCAGTTTGCATTGATGGCGTTCAAGGAGTTACTTCTTCCAGGGCAGGTGTTGATTCTGACAGACAACACAACTGTCATGTGGTACATCAACAAGCAAGGGGGAACACATTCTTATCCTCTATGCAGGCAAGCAATGATTTTATGGGAGACTGCGTTAAGCCTGAAACTGACTCTTCAGGCAAGGTTTCTGCCAGGAGCACAGAACTCCCTAGCAGATGTATTAAGCAGACAAATCATGGATCCCCACGAGTGGAAACTGGATCTTCATGTATTTCAGAAATTGACAGTGTCATGGGGAACTCCAGACATAGATCTGTTCGCTTCTCCACTAAACCACCAGCTGCCAAAGTATTGCACAAAGGGGTTTCATCACACAGCTTGGAAAGTGGATGCTCTGTCTTTCAGTTGGAAAAACTTCATGTTTATGCCTTTCCACCTCTACCTCTTCTTCCAAAGGTATTACTAAAGGTCAGACAAGACAGGCCAAGGATGATTTTGATAGCTCCAGATTGGCCTCGCAACACTGGTACCCACTTCTAAGGAGTCTTGTAAAGAAGCCTCCATGGCCTTTACCTCTGATTCCTCATCTGTTATCTCAGAAGGACGGTCATCTGCTCAATGTCAAGCTTCAATCTCTTCATCTCACAGCTTGGCATATTCTGTGTTGAAGCATGGTAGGTCTCAGCTTCCTCAACAGGTTTTAAATGTGATTATGGAAGCTAGAAGGCCTAGTACTAGGAGAGTGTACGCAGAAAAATGGAAGAGATTTTATTTTGGAGTACAGCAAAGAATTTGGAGATTTCAGAGCCTAATTTGAGTGTGGCTCTTCAATATCTTACTGAATTATTGGACAAAGGTTTGTCCTTCTCTTCCATA
This sequence comes from Protopterus annectens, assembly GCF_019279795.1. Lineage (NCBI taxonomy): Eukaryota > Metazoa > Chordata > Ceratodontiformes > Protopteridae > Protopterus > Protopterus annectens. The sequence goes on from NC_056727.1 coordinate 882,143,551, forward strand.
AAGATTCATGCTGCAGCAATTTCAGCTCACTATGATTGTGACCCACCTTTGTTTTCGCATCCTTTGTTCAAGCAGTTTCTTAGAGGGGCAAAGAATATAAGACCCCCATGAGAGCTCCTACTCCTGCTTGGGATCTCAATTTTGTGTTGGAAAACTTACTCTACAACCTTTTGAGCCTGCAGCTACTGCTGAATTGAAATATTTGTCATGGAAGACTGCTTTTCTGTTGGCTATTACTTCTGCAAGAAGGGTGTCTGAGTTGCAGGCCCTTATGGCAGTAGAGCCCTTTTGGTTTTCCATAAGGACAGGGTTTCATTACGTACTAATCCTTCCTTTATGCCTAAGGTGGTTTCTAGTGTGGCTTTAAACCAAACTATTCATTTGCCTACTTTTTGCAGATCCTCAAAATAAAGGGGAAAAGATTTTGCACACTTTAGATGTACACAGGCAATTGCGTTATTATTTGAGCAGGACTAAAGATTTTAGGCAGTCTCCGCAGTTACTTGTTTCTTTTGCTTTGAGTTCACAGGGCAAGCCTGTGTCAAAACAAACTATTTCTAGGTGGATTGGCTTTTGCATTGCATTTTGTTATTCCCATCATGGCAAAGAGGTTCCAGCTGGGATTAGGCCTCATTCCACTAGGGCTACTGCCACTTCAACAGCATTTCTAAGGGGGTGGCAACTAAGGATATTCTGGAAGCAGCTACTTGGAGTTCAGTGCATACTTTCTCTAGGCATTATCACCTGCCTATATACTCTAAGACTAGAGCTGGTTTTGCCACAGCTGTTTTACAAGGCATGTTGTCAGCTCCTGCTACTTTATAATTTGCCAGCCTCCCTTACCTCTGCTTTGGGATTCTACCCAATAGTCAGGACTGCAGCAAGGGAAGACGAAGAACATAGTACAGTTTTGTACCTACCATAAATGTAGATGTTCGAGGATTCCCTTGCTGCAGTCCACTTACCCTCCCTCCTTCCCTCTGTGTTTCAGGGTGGTTGTGTAGGTGAGTTTTCATGCTTATATTTTTGTATATATATTACTGTATATATTGTACATGTTTTTTGGTGCAGGTTGTTTTTGGGACTTGTCTTTTTGGGTCTTCTGACATCTGGGGCAAGAAAAGACTGAGGAAATGACGTCGGTCATGCGCATTAGTACCCTGACGTACTGACGTCAGTCTAAGGCGCCATGACCGACGTCAGCCTTATACTCTGGTATTCGGGCCGACTGGGACGCGGACTATACCCTATAGTCAGGACTGCAGCAAGGGAATCCTCGAACATCTACATTTATGGTAGGTACAAAACTGTACTTTTTCTATGACCTTGTCCACTGATGAAGCACCCCACAGATGGATCTTTTTGCTTCCCTTCAGAACACTTACAGCTGTTCCGCTCCAGACTCCCCACTGAAGTGGGAAGTGGATGCCTTTTCAATTTCTTGGAAGGGGTTGTTCCTTTATGCCCATGTCACACTTATTCAGTAGGTCCTGCTGAAAATTCAGGACAGCAAAAATCTTGCTGGTGACCCCTTATTGGCCAAGGCAGCATTGGTGCCCCCTTCTATCTCTTGTCAGGGGTAATCACTGCAAGTGGCCTCACAGGGTGGACCTGCTTACACAACAGGAGGGATCCCTCATTCATCCTCATCTGAAAACCCTCAGCCTAACCCTATGGCTTAACGTCTGATCTTTCAGACACCTATTCTGAGGTTGTGCTGTCTGTCCTGCAGGAAGACAGGAAACCCACTACCAGGATTTCCTGTGTATCAAAATGGAAAAGGTTCTCCAGTTGGTGTCTTCAAAAGGCAACTAAACCCCTTCCAAGTGGATGTTCTCTAGTCCTACCCTGTGTTTGAGCTCGTGAAATCAGAACTTTAATTCTGTGATAGTCCATTTGTCAACCATTTCAGCCTGCTTACCTATTGATCAACCCCTGTTATCAAGATTGGAGGTGAAGGGGGTTGTCTACATCAGACCACCAAGAAAACTTATCCCTCCTCCATGGGACCTGAACTTTGTACTGGAGAAACTACTGCCCCCTTTGAACTAGCAGCTTTTGCCCCTTTAAATATGTGCCTGGAAGACAAGTAGCCCTTCATCTAGGAGAGTCTGAGCTGCAAGCACTCATCCTACCCTACACTACCTTCCACAAAGACAGGGCAACTCTGCATACCAATCCCTCTGTACCCAAAGTAGTCACTAAACTCTTCCTTTCCTAGTAGATTGCCAGGCACAACAGCACTGTCCAAGGCAAAGAATACAGCTTCTATGGGACCAGACAATATCCTTGGCTGTATTCTACATGAACTACGGAGTGAACTGGCACCTCACTTGTTCCCTGTCCTGTCAAGCCTCACCTCAGGTTTTGCCCCTACCAAATGGCACACTGCTGTAGTCATCCTTATCCACAAAGGAGTGACTACAGACTCTGGGAACTATCACCCCTTTAGCCTGACAAGTCTATGCAAAGCTATGGAATGCATCATGGACCTAATAAACAAGGACATAGTTTATCTCAGAACTCTGGATCCTGCAGTTTGGTTTTGTGAAGAGTAGATCATGCCTGGTCAACTTCTTTTGAGTCGGTCACCAGAGTTGTGGCTGTGGATGAAGGCAAGATGGCCTACTTTGATCTGGCCAAGGCCCTTTGATACCTCCCCCCACTTGGGAATCATAGAAAAACTCACTAAACTAGGCATCAACCCCCAAATTAGGTGGGTTGCAAACTGGATCACAGAACCCACAGTGTGAAAGTAGCCGACTTCAAGTCAGACTGCAGACCAATCATGAGTTCCTTTCTGTGTCCTCTCCCATTTTGATATCTACTTCCCTGAATTCCAGGCCAACACGAGGGGACTCTGACAGCAGACGATTGCAAGTTGGAAGCTGCTATTAACTCCCCCAGTGTGATGACATCCTACAGAAAGGCCTCTGACTAATGACTGTCAGAACTGTGGCCTTCAGCTCAATGGCAAAGTCAAAAACCCGGTTCCCTTGAATTACAACATCGATGGTAGTCCACTGAACACGGCGTTACAAGAGATCTGGGAACACCGGTTGACGGCAAACTCTACCACCACATTGCCACTGTGGTCAAAGTCCTACGTGGCACATCTCGTTACTAAGGGATTAGCATCTGGAAAGAGGTCATTGTCCCCCTCTACTCTCACATTAGGCCAATTGAGTAAATGCCCCATTTGGCATAATCACTAGACCCCTGCAGCACCTGGATAGGCCACGAAAGTACCTCACAAAGGATCCTAGGCCTTTAAACACTTGGCCTTTAAACACTTGTCCTATGTGGACAGACTCTAACTCCAACTATTCTATCGCCTACTTGGAGGCGATCTCTGCTTGACTTGCAAAGCAGTGTGTCTCAGCTGTGGTAAAAATGCAGCTAAAGAAATCCCAATTCCTCCACCACACGCTCGAGAGACCTCAACCTCATTACAACAATCAACAGAATATGCTGGAGGGACAGGTTCATAACCACACTGCCTGTGCTCTGAAATAGACTTCCCATACATGTCAGGCAGAGCACCTGACTGGCCCTCTTAGAGAAATTGAGTGGATGAGAAATAGAAAATTCACCCCGGGGATAACTCCAGTGGCTCTACTCGACAGGCACTGGGAGCTAAGGTCAGGTGGCACGATACCAGGGTAATCCTACAGGCTAGGCTTGTAAAGGCTCTCTGGGGCCATTAGCCTAATACATATATATGAACAATCTATCAATTTACCCACCTTTGCCACAGAATGACAGTATTCCATTCCTTTGTTCATAAGGCAACTGAGGTTTTATCTGAACAAGATCAGATATTAGAAAGTCCTGTCAGCTGTTTGTACCATTTCACCTCAGGGCCCTGGGGAGAGCAGTATCGAAACTGACAATATCCTCCTGAATATGTAAAACTATTGCCTTCTGTTACTCTTTCCATGGTAGCTACCCCATACTGTTGAAGCACACTACTAGAGCAGTGAACTCTTCAGGGGCCTTTTTCAAAGACCTAGACACTGCAGCTATCCTAGAAGCAGCCACATGGCCTTCTGTACATTTCTTCAAGCATTGTAAATTGGACAATCTCCAGAGCCAGGGCAGGATTTGTAAGAGACATCCTCCACTACTGATCTTCGTTTCACTGTTGCAGTCATTACATTTGGGTAATCTGCTGGCAGGTTGCCCTCAGTCGGCCTGATTAACAAAGTCTTGGGTCCTGCGTCGGTTGCTGTCCCTTCCATGATGTCAGGGGTATAAAACATGCAGCAGATGCCATTACATCAGTCTTTCTTGCCGTGCGGTGCCCGAAGCAGATTGCAAGTGCCGGTCGGCTGACTCCTGAAATTTTCGTTTGAGTTTCGGAGCCGAAGTCTTCAACTAAAAGCCAAGTACCTGTTGGGGAAACTTTTTCTTCCTTCTTACCGATGTCAGTAAAAGTTAATTGCATTACTTGTGGAAGCAAATACCTCAAGGATTTTCATTTGTACTGTATTACTTGTCTAGGCCCTGACCACAATATACCTTGCTGTCAGTTTTGTGCTAAATTTAATCAGCACACTATTAAACGTCTGTATATTTTTGCTTCTAAAATACTTTGGCTCACAATTTAATTATCCAGAAATGTCTGTTAGCGACTACCGGAATACCTGAAATGCAAAGAAAGAGGCCCAGGTCCAAAACTGACTACGCTTTTCCTAAGCCAGTCACCGGTACTCGGTGAGGTGCTTTCACAGCCCCTGATGCCCGCTACTTTTGATTCGCAGGCCTCAGACCCATTAGGAGTCTGGTATGCTGCGAGATGCTTCAGTTGTGGAACCCGCGGATGTCTCTAACTTAGATGGGTCTGGAGCTGCTGTGCAGGCACTGGCTTCTAAGGGTGTTCTCAGGCCTAAGGCCAAAATCTAAATCAGTCTGAAAAAAACGCCTGGGCCACATGTGCAGGCCCCTATGCCTAAAAACAAATGATTTAAAATGGCTGAAGATTTAATTACTCCTATCAGAGGTAGCCAGCCCCCCTCCCAAGAGGCTTAGGCAAGACATAATAATTGATTATGAATCTTTTGAACAGGATTCTATTTCTTCTGCCTCTTCTAATGAACAGGATTTGTCTATACCTACTTATGAGGACTGATGCAGAAGATTCCATTCCTTCTGCTTCTCCCCTTGAGGATTTTTCTTTTGGGGAAACTTTGCATACCTTAAGGGAACATTTCCACTGGGAAAGTCAGGATTTCTCTTGAATCTAGAGACTTCAGGATTTTCTTCCTCTGCATAGGCCTTTGCTATACCTCCTGTTCTAGACATTAAAGATGATTTTTCAGAATCTAGTCTTTCTAAGACAGACTGATACTACAGGGTTCCTGATTCCCACAAATTAGAGTCCCAAGGGCATTAAGGCCTCTATTGCTAAAAACCCTACCCCTTCTGAAAGATTCCAGGGCGCTGCATAGAAGGTTTACATTTCTGCAACCTTGGCAATTTTATATGCTTAAATATCAACAGCATGTTGTTGGGACTGCTTTAACAGAAAATGTTAATTTCTGACTGTGGAAAATAGATTTACAGGATTTATTGCATTAAGCTGAACAAGTTGGAAAACATACTTTGCAGTGTGGTTTTGATTCTTTGGAGGCCTCTTGCAGGGCTTTTGTAACTGGGTCTGTGTTAAGGAGGCGTGCTTGGCTCAGAGCAATCTTTGCCTGTATGTTATAGCAAAATTGTTGGATGCTCCTTTACAACAGGACAGTCTCTTTGGTAATAAGGCTGAAGACGTTTTAAAGATGAAGCTAAATTTATGCAAACTGTGTAAGATTTCTTACAAGTGCAGCCTCCAAAATTTAGTAGGCACTGGCCCTTTCCAGTTCCTTCGAAAGCCACTCAAGTCAAATCCAGACGTTCCAAAGGCTCCAGGTTTCAGTCACAAGGGACTTTTAGAACAAAACAATGGTGTGCCTCCACCTCCAAATCTGGAAGCAAGGCACCTCCCTATGGTACAGTCTCTGACTTCCCTCTACACTTACCAAGCACAACTTTTAGCCCCCCCCCCCCCCTTGGGGGGGAACTGGCACTTCATGCAAGAAACTGGCAACTTATAACCCAGGACAAATGGGTTTTAAATGTAGTATCCCTGGGATACAGATTTTCATTTCCACACGTTGCCAATGCCAAACGGATGGCCAGACCTGCCCCCAAATCAGTGGGCAGAGGCCCAGTAACAAGTGCTGTCCCTCATGAACATGGGGGCTGTTCAGTCAGTACCAGAAGAGGAAAAGGGACAAGGTTTCTAATCTGGACTCTTCCTGGTACCCAGAAAAGACCCATGGCATCCTGGCATCCAATTCTGGACTTGTCTGTTGTAAACACATTGGACATTCCAAAATACAAGATGCTGACTCTTCGACAGTTACTTCCTATGCTAGTCAAAGATGCCTGGTTGGTAACTCTGGACTTGAGGCTTACCTGCATGGAATCAGGGAATCTTGCAGAAGATGCCTCTGCTTCAAAGCAGGCTACTTGCATTACCAGTTCTCTGCACTGCCCTTTGGTTTATCTATTGCGCCCAGGGTCTTCACAAAGTGCCTGGCTCCAGTAATTGTCTTGCAGGCAAAAAAATATTCAAATATATCCATACCTGGACGATTGTCTAATTCAGGCAGAAAACAAGGACATTCTTCTAAAACATATGGAGTTAGTAAAAAGGATTCCAACTTGTCTAGGGTACACCATAAATGAAAAATCACGTCTGGTACCCTCTCAAATGACATTCCTGAGTGCAAGCTTGAATACAACTGCCCAGATGGCTTTCCTTACGCCAGAAAGGCAAATTAATTTGGTAACTTATTTCAAGCAGGTGGCCACAAAAACCCTGCTATCTGCAAGACAAATTTTGCAAGCCTTTGGGTTCATGGCCTCCTGCATTCTTCTAATTCCATATGCAAGACTGCATTTGAGGAAACTTCAGTGGTACTTAAGTTTATGGAGTCAACGTCACAGCCTGCAAACAGATACCTATCGTACCTTGCCTGCAACTAGAGTTCCTGTGGTGGGCAGAGTTCTGCCACCAAAACAAGGGACTGCCATTCACTCCACCCCCTGCCGCCCAAACCCTAACTACAGATGCATCAGACTGTGCTTGGGGGGCTCATCTGGCAGGGAAGTGCATTTAGGGGAAATGAAGTCCAAATCAAATCCACCTTCATATCTGTCAAAGATGCTAGCTATACAGAATGCAGACAGCCTTCAAGGGCTACCTTCTTCCAGGACACTTACCGATAGACTGACAACACTATGGTTATGTGGCACATAAGCAGGGGGGTACACACTTGCCCCCTCTGCAGACTAGCCATGGCATTGTGGAACACTGCCTTGAGCTATCAAGTACAACTACACGCTCAATTCTTGCCAGGGTAGCTGAATACTCTGGCAAACGAACTAAGCAGAAATCTCATGGACCCACATGAATGGAAACTGGAACCATGGATTTTCAACATGTTGACATGCAAATGGTGGAGCCCCGACATAGATCCTCACCCCAGAACTATCAGTTGGACAAATTTTGCACAAGAACTCATCACAAAAAAGCCTGGAAAGTGAATGCTCCCGTCAGCCTATGCCTTTCTCCTGCCTCTGCTCTCCAAAGATCTACTAAAAGTCAAACAGGACAAAACAAAAATGATTTTGATTGCTCCAGACTGGCCTTGCCAACATTGGTACCCACTCGTGCACAGTGTCACACATTTCACCATGGCATGTGCCTCAGACACCCTCCTTACTGACTCAGCAGAACAGCCAAACTCTGCCCCCTCTGCTCAATTTGCAGCATGGCTAATCACCTAAATTCACCCTTTGCATCCCTCAGCAAACCTGAGACGGATGTCATTTTGGACACTAAGACAGAGTACTAGAAAATCTTATGCTGGCAAATGGAAAAGATTCTGTGCCTGGAATCAATCTCGAGGGATAAGCACAGCATTGCCAAACATTTCTCTGATTTTGCAATATTTAACAGATGCTTCACAAGGGCCAGTCCTTTTCTTCCATAAAAATGCATGCCTCAGCCATTTCAGCTCAATACAATGCAGAACCTCTCCTCTTCTCTCATCCTCTGTTAAAGCAGTATCTGAGGGCCAAAAACTTTAAGACCACCCAGGAGAGCTCCAACCCCTGACAGAGACCTTAATTTTGTATTGGAGAAACTCTCCCTCCTTTCGAGCCAGCTGCTACTGCATACTTGAAATTTCTGTCGTGGAAAACCGCTTTCCTTTTAGCGGTCATTTCAGCTAGGATTTCCGAATTACAGGCACTTATGGCAGTGGAGCCTTTCATAATTTTTTATGCGGACAGGGCATCTGTCCATGCCCAAGGTGGTATCCAGTGTGGCTCTTAATCAGACCATTTGCCAGCTTTTTCCCAATCCACTGAACAAGGGGGAGTGGATTCTGCATTTATTGGATGTACACAGACCACTTAGATTTTACTTAAACGGGACTAAATCTCAAAGAAAGTCTGAACAATTGCTGGTAGCGTTTGCTGCAGGGGCAGAGGGAAAGGCCGTTTCAAAGCAAACCATTTCCAAATGGATAAGCCATTTTAGTTTCTGCTATAAGCACCGTGGAAAACCCATCCCCCAGGGGATCAGATCCCATTCCACCAGGGCTGAATCTACTTAAACAGCCTCAGAGGTGTTCCTACCAGGGATACTCTAGAAGCTGCTACCTGGAGCTCAGTACATACTTTCACCAAATGTTGCCATTTACCACTTTTTCTCCAAATCCGGAGCTGGCTTTGCCACTGCTGTCTTGCTGGGCTTTATAGCTGGTCCTAATGCTGTATAATTTCTTCCTCCCAACCATAGCTTTCAGGTTCTACCCAAATGAATGACTGCAACAGTGAAACACTAAGAACATAGTACAGATGTGTACACTTACCATAAATGTGGATGTTGGTGTATTCACTGTTGCAGTCCTGGTTACCCTCCATCCTGCCCCCTATTTTTCTCTGGCTATACCTCTGCTTTTACTATGCTTAAAAGCCCTTTTGGTAGGAGGTAATTTTCTTTAATTTTATTTGCTCCCCATTTGGGGGGGCATCTGATATCTGGGGCAAGAAAAACTGAGGTAATGGCGTCTGCTGCATTTTTATACCCCTGATGACCTGCCGTCATGGAAGAAGGGACAGCAACCGACAGGACCAAAGACTGTTAATCAGGCCGACTGAGGGCAGCCTGCCAGCAGATTACCCAAATGTAATGACTGCAACAGTGAATAGTACTCTTAACATCTACTTTTATGGTAAGTGTACACAACTTTACTTTTAATAGCTGGGGACTCGAAGGGCAAATTAAGTAAGCTATTTAAGATGTTCATCGTGTTTCCCTGCTGCAGTCATCACACTTGGGTTCTCTTGTCGTCAGGCGGTGCCGCAGTCTGCCTGAATTCCAAAGTCTTGGTCCGGCGTCGGTTGCTGTCGCTTCTTCCCTGACATCTTATTGTATACCTTGCCTAGGCCCAGACCACGACGTCACTGGTTGTCTGTTTTGTGCTAGGTTCAGTAGGCGAAATATAAAGCGACGCTTTGATTTCGCACAACACTACGGTAGGAAATTTGATTACACTATGCCTTCGGAGCAACTGACTACCGGCGTGCATAAAAAAACACAGGCAGCCTAGAACCAAGCCAGACTCTGAGGCCTTGGCTGGGCTGGTCTCCGGTTTTCAGTGAGGCACCTACGCAGCCCCTGGCGACCACAGAATTGGAACCCCAGACCGCTTCGGATTCTCAAGCAGAGAGTTCTAGGCCGCAGCCATTTTCTTTGGGCCCTACTGACAACATTGCAGAAGAAGCCGGTGCTGCGGAAACACCTTCTGCTTCAGGTGTGTCCAGACAGACTACTCTCACTATAAAATCTTATGCAGACTCCTCTAAAACCAAAAAAGACTGCACATCAGTCTCCAGTTCAAGGCCCCATGCCTACAGATGCTTAAAATGGCTGAAGATTTGATTTCTTTAATCTGGTTCCCAAACACCCCCCCCCCCCCCCCCCCCCCAGACAAAAAGCCTAGACAAGAGGATTGTCTCCTCTGATCGAGTGTCTATTTCCTCAGGCTCCTCTGAGGAACAGGATTACTCCTTTCCCCCTTATGAAGATTCTGATGCTGAAGATTCCATTCCCTCAGCTTCTTCCCCTGAATACTATTCCTTTGGGGAAACCTTACATACCATGAGGGAACATTTCCACTGGGAAGGTCAGGACTACTCCGACTCAAAGAAAAGGCTCAGTTTCTTTTTTACTCCCCCAGCACAGACCACTTGCTATCCCTCCAGTTTTGGACATTGTGGATGATAGAATCTAGTCTAAATCCAGATTCTCTGCCTCTGCTCCAGACAAACCAGATAGTGCCTGACTTGCACAAATTCCTTTACAAAAGCCCTGTTGCTGACCCAATCTCCCAGGGTCCCAAAGGGGCTAAGGTTTCCATGGCTAAAAATCCTGTACCCTCTGAAAGGGACTCCAGAGTACTAGATAGGTGGGGGAAGGTGGTTTGCACCTCAGCTACTCTAGCTGTGAAAGCACTAAATTGTCAATTTCGCAAGCTGAAATACCAGCAATTCCTAATGTCTCTAAAAACAAAAGATGAGCACGCACCCTCAACAAACAGTCTGAATTCAAGGAAATGCAGCATCTGTTGCATGCAGCTGAACAGATGGGCAAACATACCTTACAATGTGGATTTGATTCCTTGGAAGCTTCCTGTAGAGCAGCTGTTACTGGGTCTGTTATACATAGGCATGCTTGGTTAAAGGAGCAAACTCTGCCTGATCATGTTAAAGCAAAGTTGCTAGATGCACCCTTACAGCAGAATGTCTTATTTGGGGGTTAAAGCAGAAGAGGTTTTAAAGAAAATGGAGGATAAGGCAAAATCTATGCAGACGGTCAAAGATTTCTTACAGGTACAACCCCCACTCTTCAGCAGAAATTGGCCAGCAAAAAATTGGTCCTTTCCAGCTTCTGACAGACCACAGAGGGGTAAGTACAGATGCCCAAGGGGCAGAGGACAAGCACAAATCCCTTACAAACCTCGCCAGTGGGGCACTGCAACACAGAAGGGAGGAGAAGACTGGTCCCAAACTACTAGAAGGCAAACACAATGACTTAAACCTCAAACTGCCGAGCAAAAAATCTCTTGGCGGCTCCCTTGGGAGGAAAATTTCTATTTTTAATAGACAACTGGCACATCGTCACAAAGGACAAATGGGTCCTAGACATTATCTCACAAGGATACAGATTCCATTTCCACACCTTGCCAAGGATGAAAGGAATGCCAAACTTGCCACAATCAATGGGCAGAGGCACAAAAACAAATTACAGCTCTCATGGACATGAGACATTCAACTGGTACCTACACAGGAGCAAGGCCAAGAATTTTACTCAAGGATATTTCTAGTCCCCAGAAAGGACAATGCTTGGAGACCCATTCTGGACCTTTCAATTCTAAACACCTTCTTGCAAGTACCCAAATTCAAGATGTTAACACTACAGCAGCTTCTTCCCATCTTGGGCAAGAAAGTTTGGCTAGTAACGGTCCTCAAGGAGGCATATACCTGCATGTCCCCATCAGACAAAATTGCAGAAGATACCTCCGTTTCATTGCAGGTTCAACCCATTACCAATTCTCTGCACTGCCCTTTGGCTTATCTACTGCACCCAGGTTCTTCACAAAATGCCTGGCACCAGTAATTGCATACTGCAGACAGAGGAATTCAAATATACCCATACCTGGATGACTGCCTCATCCAAGCAGAAAGCAAGGACATTCTCTTACATTTGACTTTTGTAAAACTCCCAAGTTGCCTAGGGGACACAGTAAACAAAAAGAAATCAAAACGAGTGCCCTCACAAAATGACATTCCTGGGTGCCAGCTTGAGTACAATGGCCCAGATGGCTTATCTGATGCCAGACAAACTACAACTAGCTCAATACTTCAAAATAATGACAACAAAGACCCAACTCCCTGCAAGAGAAATTCTGCAGGCTTTGGGCTTCATGGCATCTTGCATACTAATACCATTTGCAACACTGCATATGAGGAAATTAGTGGTACCTGAAAAGCGTATGGACTCAACACAGCCACAGCTTGGAAACAATACCTCTCATTCCCTGCCTTCAACAGGAGTTTCTATGGTGGTCACAGGCATGTCACCTCAAGGGTCAGACTTTCACCTTACCCCCAGCCAGGCAAACTATGACAACAGATGCATCTGACTATCCCTGGGGGGCACACATGGCAGGACTGTGCGTTCAAGGCATATGGACTGCAGATCAAAGGAATCTGCACATCAATCAAAGATACTAGCAGTACAGAATGCTCTGACTACCTTCAAGGACCTCTTACATCCAGGACTGCTTATAATAAGGACAGAACACCACACAGTAATGTGGTACATAAACAAGGGGGTACACACTCCTGCCCTCTATGCAGGCAAGCAATGACCTTGTGGAACACAGCACTGGCTTACCAAGTTCAATTACAAGCTCAATTCTTGCCAGGAAAAAAACACATTGGCAGATGACCTAAGCAGAAACATCATGGATCCCCACGAGTGGAAACTGGATCCCACAAGTATTTGCAGTGAACTCAAATGGGGGCGCCCAGACATAGTTTTGGGGGTTGACAAACGGGTCTATCAGTTGGAAAATGCTGACAGTATGCCTTTCCTCCATTGCCCCTTCTCACAAAGGTGCTGCTGTGAGGGTGGAGACACCTTGAATGATGCTCATTGCCCTGGACTGGCCACACCAGCACTGGTACTCATTACTAGGGAACGTGGCCCACGGCCCACCATGGATTTTACCACAAATTCACACAGCAAGGCAGTCTGAGTCTACACAGCCAGCTCAAAACCTTAAATTTGGCTGCATGGCAAATCACCTAAGCATCCAGCCAGCCCCTCTTTCACAAGCTGTTATGGATGTCATTCTGGAGGCCAGGAGGCCCAGCACCAGGAAAGCCTACTCAGACAAATGGAAAAGATTTTGTGCCTGGAGCCAAGCTAAAGGCCAAAATACCCTTCAGCCGGACATGCCTCAGATTCTATAATATTTAACTGAGATGTTACACAAAGGATTTTCTTTTTCATCTATTAAATTCCACGCCTCAGCTATTTCGGCTCACTACAACACTGATCCTCCCTTATTTTCACATCCACTTCTAAGGCAGCATCTCAGGGGGAAAAAAAACATTAGGCCTCCCAGGAGAGCACTAACACCAACTTGGGAACTAAATTTTCCTTTTGAGCCAGCTTTCTCAGCTGACTTAGTTTGTCATGGAAGACTGCCCTGCTGCTAGCAATTACTTCAGCCAGAAGAGTCTCAGAGCTACAGACACTAATGGCAGTAGAGCCTTTCCTCATTTTTGATCAAGACAGAGTTTCTTTACGAACTAACCCCTCCTTTATGCCAAAGGTGGTATCCAGTGTGGCTCTAAATCAAACCATCCACTTAACCACCTTCTTTCCAATCTACAGAACAAAGGAGAGACTCCTGCACTCCTTGGACATTCACAGGCAACTACGTTACTACTTGGATTAAACTAAGGCTTTCAGAAAATCTGACCAACTTTGTATTCTATGCTACAGCATCACAAGGAAAGGCTATCTCAAAACAGACCATTTCCAAATGGATAGGACATTGTATATGATTTTGCTACACCCATCATGGAAAACCAGTTCCTGCTAGCATAAGGCCCCACTCCACCAGGGCAGCAGCTACATCTACAGCCTTCCTCGGGGATGCCAACCAAGGATATTCTGGAAGCTGCAACTTGGAGTTCAGTACACACCTTCACCAAACACCATCACTTACCACTTTACTTTAAAACTAGAGCTGGCTTCGCCACTGCAGTTTTGCAGGGCCTTCTAGCCTCCTCTAACCCTGTTTGACTCCACCTCCCATCCTTAGCTTTGGGATTCTACCAAAGTGTGATGACTGCAGCAGGGTAACACGAACGTAGTGCAGTTTTGTACCTACCATAAATGTAGATGTTAGTGTATACCCTGCTGCAGTCCAGGTTACCCTCCCTCCCCTGACCTAACTAAAACCTTTTAATACCTTAAAATCTGATACAACCTTTGTGGTGTATTTGCTTATAGCTGGAGGGATGTTTTGTTTGTGCTAAGCTTTTATTATTACCATCTACTGACCATCTTTTGGGGGGGGGGGGTGCACCTGACATCTGGGGCAAGAAAAACTGAAAATGGTGTCTGATGCCTCTTGTATGCCCCTGGCGCACTGTCAGGGAAGAAGCGACAGCAACCGACGCCAGACCAAGACTTTGGACTTCAGGCCACCCGTGGGACCGCCTGACTTCAGGCCACCCCAGTGGGACCGCCTGACTTCAGGCCACCCCAGTGGGACCGCCTGACTTCAGGCCACCCCAGTGGGACCGCCTGACTTCAGGCCACCCCAGTGGGACCGCCTGACTTCAGGCCACCCCAGTGGGACCGCCTGACTTCAGGCCACC